>NC_077229.1:174812295-175112295 GCF_027887165.1 Monodelphis domestica | reverse complement strand
CTTTCATTTTTCTTTAGAATCATTTGTTCATTATATATTGCAGTCTACACGTATCTCCTGAATCTTTCATTTATATTCTGGGTGATATCAACTCATCATAGGATCTTTGTTGGTAGTGGTTCTCTACCTCTTCTTCCCCTTAAGCCACACTGTTACTATTGAAAGGTTGGGTTTTTCCTATGCTTGCTACAGATTCCTTTAGAAGGCTTAATAATGTCCTGCAACTTGAGCTAATCTTCACAATTGCAAAGAGGAACATCTAGAGGATCTCTATTCATAGAGAACCCTTCTTGATGTGGATGGTAGGCATATATCATATACATATATTAGTAAATTATCAGAAATTTATTGAATAAGATTATTTATTTTGTTACATTTCCTAAGCAAACTACTTACTTATTTATGTATTATAGTACACAGTCAGTAATTTGTAGTTGTTACAGGAGTAGAAGCAAATGGTTGCCAAGAGAAGAGATGGTATAAAAGAGAGAGTGGGCCACCAGAAAAGGAGATCATGCTTGATGTTTGATTGGACTGTGAGTTGTAGAAGTTAAATGTGAAGTGGCAAATTGGTGTTAGCATTATGCCTTAATGAGACTTAATATCAAATCCCCAGCAGATTATAACCTGGCTTTAAGTTGAACTTCTGATTCTGCTTTAATTTTTTCTGCTAATTCCTGTTATAATTTGTTCATGCACATTGTTGCTTTCTAAGTGAGAATAAAATGGTTTGTCACATAGCCAATCTATATGCTACATTGGGTAACTATTTTACTTCCGTCTCCCACTATTAGAGAAACCCTAGATGGGAAGGAAATAGAATATTCCCTGGAGAAACTGGTGTATGAGTAAAGAGATAAATTTGATATTTCGGGAACCTACTTCCTCATGTTGAGAAGTTAGACTTCCCTAAATCTACTTTTGGCAAATCACAATGGTAAATGATAAGGAAGGAATCCTCATGTCTATGATGCCTAGCTAACAACTGTGATAAACTTGTAGAAAGCATATTTTATTCTATCCATGTATTTTTTTAATTAACTTGTGTTACATAGTTACTGTTTCATCATTCTTTGTATATTTAATATCGTACTCTGTTATTACATTATAAGCATTTAATGTAGTTTATATGTTTATCTCTGTTTCTCTTTGTTATGTCTTTATGTTGACTTCTATTTTGTCTGAAATTATGACTAAAATATTTTTTCTTTATATTGGCTAAAGAATAACAGATGTTACATAGATCTTCACTTTGAATATGCATATTATTTTTCTTTACCTGTCTTTGCTCTAAGCACATATGTCCTTGGACCATTTTTGGAACAATTCTTTTTGATATCCTTTTCTTCCTTATTGGTGAATTAAAACCATTTATGTCTAGAATCATTATTGTTAAATTTGTCATATCTTGCTATATTAATTTTAGAAAAAACATTCTTGTGTACCATTACCATTATTTCATTACATGAGCACACACCCACCCACCCCCACCCCCCTACACACATCATTCATCTAACCTTTACTGAATTAAACTTTTCAAAACACTATTTCCTCTTTCTTATTTTTAGAAAACAGTATAGTTACAATATAATTTAGGAATTATATAATTCACTTTATTCCTCCCATCTATTAATTAGCTTAAACTTTATCTTTACTGCTCTTACTTGGGTAGAATAACCTTTTTTTTTTCCCCCTTTCATGTCTCTCCAATCTTCAAGGTCATCTGCTTCTCTTTTAGTTCTTTCTTTGGATCCATTCAAAACCTAGCCATTGCTTCCTTGATAACTCTTGCAAACCTAAACTTCAAAGAGATAGTGCCCTTTTTTTTTTTCTCTCTCCAGAATATAAATGATTTGAATCACTACTGATTCATTATTTTGTCTCTTTACTTTGCTCCATGGCCAATTTGCATATCAAAGACACGGTTGAAGACTGGCCTACAACCAGGAATGTTTGGAAAGTGTCAGGCTAATTTTAAAACAATATTTTCTCATGAAATTATGTGCACAATATTTCTGGATAAATAATTTTGAACTGTAGGCCAATTTATCTTGCTTTTCAATATATTGTATTCCATTTACTCCTGTAATTTCTTGTTCAGGATGAGAAAAATTATATGCTTTGAGTGAGTTTATTTTAATATGTGATTTGGTTTTTACTGTCTACTTGCAAATTTCTCTCTTTGTTTTTGTAACACTTGATTTCATTTCTTCATGACTGAAATTTTGAGTTTCTCTCTGTTGTCATCTCACATATTCAGTCAATCTTTACTCTATGTTCTATTTTCAATATCTGCAAGGATTTTATCTTATATGATTTTCTTAAATATTGTTTTTATTCTATTTTTCATGTTTTTATGGAAAAGCAACATTTTTCCATTAAAAAAAAAAACCTCTGTGCTTTAATTATTCTACTTTAATTTGAGGCTTTTTCTTTTCTTCCAATTATATTATTTTTGATTGTATAATTATTTATGCTAACTCCTCTGCCACTTTTCTTCAATTAATAACATTTTTTTCTTTGTAAAGTCGAGTCATTTTGTTAATAATCTTCACTCAATTTTCCAGATTCAAATTCCCTATTGGTTTTAATTTTTCTTATTTCTAGAGATAAAACATTCCCCATTTTTTCAGTGAGTTTCTAATGTATTCTTAACCATTTTTTGCAATACTTCAGATTTGATTCTGTGGCTTATTTGTTCTTCTATCAGCTATTTTTTAGTTTCCTCAGTCCCATAATATTTAAAAATTGTATTTTATATAAAATATGTATATTTATGTTTGTGTGTATATATTCATATTTGTACTTCTACCCACATTTGTATACATATCTATACCTTTATATACACACACACACACACACACACACACACACACACACACACACATATATATATATATATACATATATATATATATATATATTCCTCATGAAAGCTTATGGGTTTTTTGTTTGTTTTAGTTCTTGGGGTTTTTTTTATTTTGCTATTTTTGAGTTGTAGGAAAACTAGACTCAACTAACTATTCAACTTACCTTCTTGGACTCTAATTCTAAGGTATATCATATTCTTTGTATAAAGAATGGTTGGATGAAAGGTAAAGGAAGAGAGAACATCTCCAAATTAATAAATATCAGAATATTTGCAAATTTGTTATATAATGGGGAAGATAAGTGGGAAATATAGCCCTAGTCCAGAAATTCTTAACCTGAAGTCCATGAACTGAAAAAAAAAAAAAAGCTTGATAACTATAATTAGTTTCCTTTGTAATCCTATCTTATCCTGTTTTATACATTTAAAAACATCATTGGGGGAATGTGTTTATAGGCTTTACCAGGCTACCAAAACAGTCCATGGCACAAAAAGGGTATGTGTATGAATGTGTATCTCTCTCTCTCTCTCTCTCTCTCTCTCTCTATATATATATATATATATATATATATATACATATATATATATATATATGTATATATATATGTATGTATGTATGTATGTATATACATATATAATGTATCTATTTCATTCTAATCTATCCCCTTGCAAGAAGATACAGCAGTACCAAACTTCTGTCTTAAACCCTCGAGTAGGGGTACTGGTAAAGAATTGGGATGACCAACTTTTTCAATTTATCAGGTAAATTATGAGGAATTTTGCATTATCTGCTCCCTCAGAAATCATCTTCTAGAGAAAGGTAGCCATGTATGACATCAAATGGAAGACCTTCCTGGTTTTCTTTTCCCAGGTAGCTTGCTCTGGATATACACTTTGGGTAGAAGGAAACCCTGTCTTTGTCACAGGTTGAATTTAGGCCTGATTCAAATCTTAAGAAGAAAAGAATTAAGGTCCTTCTTTAAGACATACCACTTTAGGATAAAGTTATGGGCTGTGAGAGTGAATGAATTGTAATAGAGGAAAGGGGGTTTCCATATTGCTCAGGGGAAGGGAATTAAAGTGTTTTGCATGTTTGGTTAATTAAAAAATGAGAATTTGTTTAGTGTTTCTGTGATAGCTTTGATCTTAGCAAATAAAGTTGTTCCTAAGTTTCCAGTACTTGGTTAGATTTTTGTTAGCCCTTTGTCAGGAGATCAGAGGGAACTCCATCGTCTCAACTGTTGATTACCAATGAAAGCCTAGGAAAGTGACCATCATTCCATTACCATTAGTAGACTATTACTGCTACCAGTATTGCAAGTAAGAGACACAAGTATTATTAGTAGCAATGCTCATTTATATAGCATTTAAAGTTTGTAAATCACTTTGATTACATGTTCTCATTTGCCTGGAATAGCCATGGAGGTGGGTGCTATTCTTGTCCCTATTTTTCAGGTGAGGAAGATTAGGCTTAGATATGTTGGGTGATTTGCCTAGATCACAGAGCTAGTAAATGTCATAGATAGTATTTTAACCCATGTCTTTTGTTCTGATATCTCATACTCTAGCCATTATACCATACTACCTTTTACATGGATAGATGATTCTTTATTGGATACATCCTTTCTCACTGGCTATTAGAAGTAAATGTGACTGGATTTTATGAGGACATCTATGGCAATGAACACCAAGAATTAATTTTAATTTCCTAGAGCCCAATATTTCTTTTGTGTTTGTTAAAGTTTTACAGGGAGAATATTTGTGTTGCTTCATTGATTCTTATGAAACCAAATATGAGAAAATAGCACTCTGATGCAACTTAGAAATGATGACTTATAATTCTGTCTAGGTTACTAATATTGTAAGCACAGTAATACATGGAGCCTGTTCTCCTTATATGGCTGTATGTGTGTGTTTGTGTGTGATTACATGTTGTTACTCTTATTAAGGGAAGGCTCAGAGAATAATTTTTTTCACTAGTTTCACTGGGGAAAGTGGAAATCTTTTGGAAGCTCCCAACTCATTTTTTTTTCTGTTCATGTTTTGGAGAAATAGTTGAGAAACAAATCAGTTATAATCATGTCAGGATTCACTGTGATGCTAGCCCACCCTAAAAAGGGACTCAATAGTGGTGCTCTAAATATTCTCATCTGACGCATTTCATTTCCTCAGCATCAAGGTAAATTAGAAGCCAAACATTGGTCTTTGATGCCTTGAAGTTCAGGCTAGGAATCCTTTTACTTGGAGAATCAGCATGAAATAATTAACTGGACCTGGAGTTAGAAATACCTAAGTTTAATCTCACCTCAAACACTTACTAGTTGTATACATGTAGGGAAATAACTATATTGCTCTGAGCCTAATATTTGTGATTTGTAAAATGGGTTATGTGAATGTCTACAGGGGCAGATAGGTAGTGAAGTGGTTAGAGCATCAGGCTTGGAGTCAGGAAAATATGGATTCAAATCCATATAATATATTCAAATCCAATAATATATTACATATTATTATTATTATTATTATTATTTCCTCCTAGATATCCCACTGCCTATCCAAATTGTTAATTTGACATAATACAATAATATATTACAATATATTAATAGTTATCTTTATCTTTAAAACTGTTCCTCCTTTCAATGTCACAGTTTCCATCAGTGATGCTACTCTTTAGTTAGTCACCTATGTTCAAAATCTTAGTGTTATTTTTGATTCTTCTTCATATCATTTGACTTATGCTGTTAGTTAACAAGTTCTATTGATTATGCCTTTGAAGTATGGTGGTTTCAATCCTTTCCTCTTCCAGCTGTCACTACCCTAATAAAGTATCTACCCAATTAGACTACTGTAATGCCTTTTTAATAGGTATTCCAAAATCCACTTTCTTTCCAAACACTGCTTCATATTGCTGCTAGAATAGCATCTTTCCATGTAGGTATGGACATGCCAACTGCAGTTCAAATCTCTTAAATGGCTCCCTACTACCTATAAGTCTCAAATTACTCTGTTTCTAAATTTTTCTAAGAGCAAGAATTGTTTTATCTTTATTTCTCCCTAGTTCCTAAAATACAGTTGTCTATACACAATGATAAAGTAATAATAGTTCAATTTTCTACAGCATTTTGTTACTTATCCTAAGACTTTCCTTACATTAACCCTGTGTTGCATAGGCAGTATAATTAATATTATACCCATTTTACATATGATGCCACAGAGGTTCAGAGAATAAACATTTAGTTAATGTTGGAGCCTTGATTCAAGCTTAAGTCTCTTGTCTTCCAAGTCCAGGGAAGCATGGTAGAGTGGGAAAATAAGAGGTTTTGGATTCCAGGGATCTGGGTTCAAATCCTACCCTGCTGCTTATGACATCTGATATGATAACATTTGCTTAACCAAATTCAGTTTCCTCATCTGTAAAATATGGGGATTGGAATAGGTGACCTCTCAGGAACCTTCCACACTTAGATTTATGATCATATCTATCTATTATCCTAAGCTGTATTAGGGTGCACTTAATATTTTTTTAAATGAGTTTGGGACACAGAGATGAAAATGGCTCCTACATTTAGGGGACTTATAGACATGTAGGGTGATGAGACACATTCCATTCACAAGTAAGTCTAATACACATTAGAATATGAGGTGAAGTCAGTCAGAGTTTTGAGAGATGGGGGACCAATGATATCACTTGGGGAACCAGGAATGACTTTAGAGAAATATTTCTTGAGTTAGGTATTATTTTTTAGAATCAAATACAAACTTCTTTATTTGCTTTTTGAATTAGGACTTGAGGAAAGAAATGTGGAAGCAGAGCAGGAAAGATAAAGTAAATCAAAGAGATAATAAGGGAAAAAACTTGTACAAAAATATTTATAGCTGCCCTCTTTGAGGTGGCAAGAAATTGGAAAATGAGGGGATGTCCTTTGATTGGTGAATGGCTAAACAAATTATGGTACCTATTGGTGATGGAATACTGAACTGGAGGAATTCCATGTGAACTAGAACAACCTTCAGGAGTTGATGCAGAGTGAAAGGAGCAGAACCAGGAAAACATTGTACACAGAGACTGATACACTGTGGTACAATCGAATGTAATGGACTTCTCTACTTAGCAGCAATGCAGGGATCCAGGACAATTCTGAGGGTTATGAGAAAGAATGTTATCCCCATCCAGAGGAAGAACTGTGGGAGTAGAAACAGAAGAAAAATAATTGCTTGATCACACGAGTCAATGGGGTATGACTGGGGATGCAGACTCTAAACGATCACCCTAGTGCAGATATTAATCATATGGAATAGGTCTTGATCAATGACACATGTATTTGGATTTGCACATTAGCTATGGGAGGGGGTAGGTGGAGGGGAAAGAAAGAACATGAATCATGTAACCATGGAAAATGTTCTTAATTAAATAAAATTTTAAAAAAAGATAAAAGGGTAAGTGTTTAGGGAGCTGCTGCTTCTATGTCTCAGAAAAGAGAGAAGCAGGAGGTTAGGTAGTAATAGCTGTGATCATATATGGAGGCAGTATGATGTCTTGGATGGAACACTGAACTTAAAGGCAAGAAGACAAACCCTAGTCTGACACTGGCTGTGTGAGCCTGGGGATGTCACTTAGTCCTTCTAAAACCTCAGTCCTTCATCTATAAAATGGAGATGCTCACAGCACCTGCCTCACAGAGGAAGCTCAAAGAAAATAATATATGTAAAGCATTTTTCAGACCTTAAAGTGCTATGTAAATGTTAGCTATTATTGTTATTTAGGTTTAGTTTTAGATTAGGTTTAGATTTAGATTTAGATTAGATTAGATTAGGTTTAGGATTAGATCAGATTTAGATCTAGATGTTACCATAGAGGTTCTAGAGTCAAAGGAGCATAAATTTTAAGTTGGAAGGGACAGGGTAATGGAGACCTTAGTTTAAAGCCTGACTGATCTGACACTGACCTGAGTTGTGACTGGGCAGATTACTTATCTTCAGTTTGCCTCAGTTTTCTCCTTTGTAAAATGAGGACAATCATAGCACTTACTTTCCAGGGTTGTGGGGAATATCATTAGGGTATAAGTAAGTATATGAAGTATTTTGCTAACTTTAAAGTTTGTATAAGTGTTGGTTATCCTAATTTTTAACTATACCAACCCCCTCATTTTTAAAGGAACTTGTCCATAATTTAAATTACTTGTCCAAGTAAAAGCCAGAAGCAGAATTAGAATCCAAATCACAATTTCAAATCAGGTATTCTCAGCATTTAATTATTTTTTTCTTTTTTATTATTAACTGAATAGACATTAGCTGAGGACATGTCATTTCAAAGTACGAAGAATATAAAAGGGAACTGTATAGGAACATGTAAAGTTCTATTATGTAGTTTTTTACATTATAATAAATTTGATGTGATTGTGCTGACATTGTACTGCTTGTCTGTGTCCACTTTTGAACTTCTCTTTTGTGTGTTTTGAATTATTTTGTTAACACTCCTCCCAACCCCCGTCATTATAACTACTCAGGAACTTTTCTCCCCCTGCCAGAATAAAATATACCCTTCCTCATAATGAATAAGTATTATTAAACAAAACAAATCAATATACCAGTTATGTATGCATGAAAATTTATGTTTTAATCGGCATCTCTTTGCTGAAGGGTGGGACACCTGTTTCATCATCAGACTTTTCAATGAATAGTAGAGAATAAGTAGAAAGATTGCTTGGGAATGTTCTGTTCTGCAACTTATTCTTAGGTAGTTTCCTGGGGGTACTGAGAAATTAAGTCACTTGTTCAGGATTACAAAAGCAATATGTGTCAGAGGCAGAACCTGAATTCAGGTTGTCCTGACTCTGAAACACTCCCTCAGTCCATTATATCATGTTCATCTCTCATTTCATAAAAAATAATGATTTTAAGTAGATCCAGAGATCCGAGAGCAACTTAAAATGGGGTAAGACCATAGACTCTGATCTGGAAGGAACTTTTGAAGCTATCTCACACTCTCCTGTGACAGAGGAGACTACTACGGCCTGGAGAAGTTGTGCAATTTGTCTAAAGTTGCATCAGAGGAGAGCTTATCTGCTGACTCTAAAATTACAAGAAAAGATTAATTATTTTCCTAGGAGATTGCAACCTGGTTTCAAGTAATTACTTAATTGATGAACGATGAAATGGAAACCCAGTCCTCATATTTATGACTACCAAAATCTTTGCTTTTCCACCTTATTCAAGGAGATATCTTGAATGAACATATTGGACCTTCTCTTTAGGATTCTGTATAGGATTATAGACCTAGAGGTGGAACTATCTTCAGAAACCATCTAATCCAACTGCTTCATTTTATTTTTTAAGAAAAAAATTCTGATTTCTTTATGAAACCATGGATTTCCACTTCAAACCACTTACTTTTTTATTTATGCATTACTGTGAGATTTAAAATGGTTGAGGTCTTAAACTGTGGTGATTAAAATAGTGGAAGATATAAATTGTGATAGATATAAGAGAGGGTGAGTAAATTTGACCGCAGAAATATGTTTCACTACAGTGTCTTGGGTTTTAAAATCAAATATAAGGTGGTCGCCAGGGAAATATTCCCAATTATTCAAATACCCAAGTCAATTGGGTTTTATAGAGATTTTAATTAACAATGCAATGAGTAATCAAAGAAAGAGAGAGAGAGTAAGAAAGGAATAAGTATGAAGGGCCTCAAGCCAATATGGCCTAGACCTGAGTCTTAAAAGAGAAATCAGTCAGTTTTTTAACACTCACCATAAGGTCTGACTAAACAAGGATACTAGTGACACCAGGCCAGCGTCCTTCCTCAAAGAGTCTTCCAGCCAGAGATTGTTTCAAAGGGCCTCTCTCAAGAGCCTCCAGAGCTCCTACCCCAGAGGGACAGAGCCCCTCAGAGGAGCTCCTCAAGGAGCTCTCCTTCAGAATGAGATTTCCTCCAAGAGCACTTCTCCTCAAAGAGATCTATCTCCTAGGAAAGAGCCCTCAAGCATCAGTCCTCAAGGAAATGAGTCTCTCAGAATGAGATCCTCCAGAATGAGAATCAGAAATCGAGATGCCTGAATGAGATCCAAGCTCTTATTTTTAAGGGCAAAATTTCCTCTGTCACCTCCCCTAAGTCCTTACATCTACCAATCACTGTAGATGTTTCTAAAGGACCACCCATTTTGAATTCACAGCTGAGTAGTTTTAATCCCTTTAGTAAATCAGAAAAAATGCTGCTGTGTCGACAAATTTCATTAAGAAAAAACCTCTGAATAAGTTATCACCCTTTTAGGTTTAAGTAGTTTACAAGTTGCCCCACCTATATGGGTACCTAGCATCCCATTGTATCAGTTTTAAAAACAGGCATGACTCAAAGAACTTCCTGTCCTTTCCATAAGCATGGGTCAAAG
Source organism: Monodelphis domestica (assembly GCF_027887165.1). Lineage (NCBI taxonomy): Eukaryota > Metazoa > Chordata > Mammalia > Didelphimorphia > Didelphidae > Monodelphis > Monodelphis domestica. Next base: position 175,102,038 of record NC_077229.1, on the reverse strand, counting down.
CACTTTCATTGTTAAGCAAGGAGTTTTCTGTCCTAAAGCAGTCTTAAGTAGGGTGGAGTAGGGATATTCCCAAGGCAAGGAGTTTTCACATTCAAGTAGAATTCTCACTATCTGCTAGGGAATTTTTTTTTAAGTAGAAGATTCCCCAATGGGGAAATTTTCAACATTCATAAGTCTGAGAAATTTTAAGGTTTACATTACTTTCAACTGTCCTACTTGTCTATACTTCCTTCTGAACATTCTTGTGTTTTCCTCTATGAATTTTTTAAAAGAAAATTTCAATGACCCTATTTTTCATCAATATTGTTAAAATATCTCCTTTGATAATTCCATTCTAATTAAGAAGGAAAGAAAGAAAAAGAAAATCTTGTAACAAATAAACATCATCAATGGAAACAAATCTACTATGGTAGCCATCTATGTCTCTTTCTGTACTTTGGGTCCATCCTTTGAGAGTGAGAGGGTTGCATGCTCCATCAAGTGTTCTCTAAAAACATGGTTGGACACTGGATTGACCAGTGTCTTTCAAAGTTGTATTTCTTTAAAATGTTATTCTCTGTATAAATTATCCTCCCACTTCTCCTCATCATTTTACTCTGTGTCAGTTCATGCTAACCAGGATTCTTTGAAATTGCATCATTCATAATTTCTCTTGGTACAATATTATTCTATTTTATTTGTATATCAAAATTTGTTCAACCATTCCCCAGTTATCAAGGAGATAATTTAAGGTACTACCTTTAGTTCTAATTCTTTTCTTTTTTTCCTCTCTTTTCTTCCCCCTTTAGGACCAAGAAGTTTGTTATCTTAGGGCTATTCTTTCCCTTTTGTTCTCTTCTTCCTTACCAAAAGGGTTTTGTTGGAATAAGTGAGCAGGAGATCCCCTTCTGGCATCCATCTTGGCCAAAAGTACTAGATCCTCCCATTTTATAAACAGAGAATTGTGACCCAGAGGATTAAAATCATTTGCTCAAAGTCTGTTCTCTCTAGCCAGCCAGAAATTTTTGGTCGCTGGTAAGTGATCAAGGGTCACTTTAATTTAAATACAAATCAAAGACTGGATATACAATTAGGGTTTTCTTATTAGAAGACCTGAAACTTTATAACAGGTTAGGGCAGAAAAAATTTATCAACTAGTGAGGTCTCTTAGATTTTACAATATTTTCACAAGGCACCTGGTAAAACTGTGATCACATTTATTGCTATTGGACTATGTGGGTCGGAAACAGTTTTTTGGGGGGCTGAATTGAAAAGGTGATGTAATGATTTTTATTATTCTATAAAAGGCAGGGGTATTAATTTCTCATAGAAGTGAAATTTCAATAGAAAATTTGAAAATGACAGTTCCCATTTGATTTCTGGTCTTAGAGTCTGTGTTATTCTCTATTAGAATTTGTGTGTGGTTTTTTCCCTCCAGGGAAGAAATATATGTTTTTTAATTTTCTTTTTTCAAGTGAAGTTTGACTTACTTTAACTGTATCAACACATACGTTCATGGAACATATAGAAGCTTCCACAAGGAACTGCTGTAACCCAAAACTATTGCACCTACCAGACTTCTTAGTGTTTGACAATGTGTTTTAACCCATGATAGATTTGGAATTCTTGTCAACTGATTTCTGGATATTGAATTGTAGCCTTTAGAAACATTTTACACAGATGTTTATAACATACCATTTTCCTAATGTCCTGTTTACACTTTAAATTTTGGGCAAGAAACACTTTCTTACATCAAAGGACCAGATGAAAGCCTTTTGCCCCAACTAAATACTACGCCTACCTCTTCCATGCCCTAAACAGACTAATTTCCTATCATGAGTTATTTTCTCCATGGCCCACAGTTTGTTTGTTGTAGATTTCCTTGTGAATAAATACTTTATTCTTGGCAAGGGATCTAGTACCTCTGGCCTGATCTCCATTCTCCAAACTATATTGTCTCTTTAAGAGAGGAACTTAATTTTCTACTTCTTAAGCCAGATGGTTAAATGGAATGGTAAAGAATGAATAGAAGGACTACCTGGGGAGTGACCTTCAAGTGAACACCTACTAATTCTTCTCATTCTCCCATTAGGACTACAATAAGAGCTATAGTTCTTTGAAGCTTTGTCTGCTTAGCCCAACACTGCCCATCTGTTTCAAGGAACTTCCAGAGGGGCAATAGGAGGAGAGAGAAGCAGGGGAAAAAGAATAGTCTTTCATTTAAAAAAGAGAACAAAACTTTTAGGGTTTTAAAAATTAAGTGCCACATGAGAAAACATTAGTGTGAAATTTATAGTAATATTTCTATGAGTATTTTTGTAGCTCTCTAGTCAGTACTTATAACAAATCTAGGGAATGGAATGGTTTTCTTTGGATCATAAACATATTATTTAAACGTTCAAAGGTTCCATGCAGCTTTTTTCTTTTGCCTTCTAATAAGCCATTTCACAAGCAATAATGTACCCCAGGATCTGTGTTCTGCCGCCAATGTACACATACTTTGGGTATTTTAAGTGATTTGGCTGTGCTTCTTCCCTGAACACACATGCAGGGTATGTGTGGTGGAGAGGAGAGTGGAGACGTACAGTTGTGATTATTTTTGGGTGTTGTTGCTTTATTACTCCTGATTGAACATAGAAATTGTTCACAAACTAGAATTTGGGGTAGTAAACTGGGAGTTTAGAAATGATAAGTTATTTATACAAAGCTACACAGTGGAAAAAAACACTGGCCCTGAAGTAGAGGACTTGAGTTCAAATCCCATTTCTGATGCTTACTACTGGGCAAGTCACTCAAACTCCCTGGATCTCAGTTTTCTTATTTGTGAAATGAGGGAATTGAACTCTGAGGTCCTTTCCATTTTGAGATGTAACTACCATTTTGTGCAAAGTGTTGTTCCTCATAGTCTGCAGAATGTAAGGTTAATTAGATTTAATTTCTGCCTTTAAGATACTTATAGCTTAAGGGGAAAGAAATTAATATAATACAAGTCACATAATCTATTTCTCTTAACACCCTACTTACTAGTATCATGACAATAATTCAATATTTGAGACTGGTTCTAAAGCCATTTCCACAAAACTGGAATATAGTAAGTCATAGTTAGGAGGAGAAACAGATCTTATTCCTGATTAAGGGACTATGGAAGACTTCTTAAAGGAAATGGTAGTTGGGATGGGCTTTGAAAGAAAAGTGGTAGTTCAATGGATATAAACTAGGGGAAGGACTTTCTGGAGGAAGAATATTTAAAGTGCAATGAACTACAAAGCACATTGGTGTGAAAAGTTAGTGTTGGTAATGTAGAAATAGTCTAGTTTGACTAGGATATTGATCTAGTCTAGTTGATCTAGGATGGAAACTAATGGAAAATAAAAATGAATAGATGGATGACTTCTATATTTTGTAGAACCCTAAATGCCATATGAAAGAGTTTGGATTTGGGGAAATCATGTTATGTTTTTGAGTGTATGAGTAGCATTCTGCAGAGTTCTGCTCCAGAGCTGATCCAGAGATGATCAAGAATCCTGGATCATCAAGAGAAAGACTGGAGGGAAAGAGATCAAATCAGGAAGTTACTGATTGTATCAGTCCAAGGGAGAGGTGATTGGAATCTGAACTAAGATTGTGGTGAAGAGAAAAGACAGGATATCATCAAAAATCTTTTTGGAAGTCAAAATAGCAAAAACCTCCTAATTGTGTAAGAAGAATGAGGGGAATTGAGATTGTAGAAATTAACTGAGGTTTCTCTAAATTTGTGTAGGACTCATTGTCTATATGACTTATGAAATAGTTGTCACTGATGTATTATCAACATAGTTTTTTGTGTCAAATGAGTGACTTTAAAGTATTTAAACTTAGAAAATACACACAAGAACTTGAACAGACGAGTGTTGTCCTTCAAAGTAGACTCCCAGGGAACCTATACACTTATTTAGTGATGTGTCCATTGTTTGGTGTATTCTTGTAATGGTTCTTTTGTAATTACCTTAGGAACCAATTTCTGAACCACACAAGAAAATCAGTATCATTGCATTGAAGGTCCTTCTTTCTACCTGACCCCCACTTTCTTCCTTCCCTTGATCATATTAGACATTGTATTCACCCACAATATTTTTCAGATTTTGCATTTAAAGACTATTTGCTAATTTGAAAAATTAAATCTCTCCTTGAAGAAGAACATTGGAGACTAGTGAAATGTTTGCTAAAAACTCTAGACATGTTTAAAACCAGAGTTTAAAAATAAGCAATGTGGAAATTAGTATGTAGACTTTCAGTGGGACTACTTTGGAGGGGGAAAGTAATCAATTGAAAGTATAAATTTTGTTACTGATAGTGCCTCAAATTGGGTAGGCAACTAATAAATCTTTAATTGAGTTGAATAATTATTTTAAGGTCTTATTATTTTATAGCCACTTTTTATATTTGACTTGTTTTCCTAACTCAATTGTAAGCTCCCTAGTGGCAATGTTTTATATTTTTAAAATGATCTTTAAGTCCCCTTCTAGCTTTGACAATGTGTGATTCTTTCTTTTTAATGAAAATATTATTTCATTAGTTAATTGAGAATATTTTTCCATGGTTACAAGATTCATGTAATTTCTCTCCTCTTCCACCAATTCCCTCCTGTAGCTGATGCACAATTCCACTGGATTTTACATGTGTCATTGATCATGACCTATTTCCATATTATTGATACTTGCTTTAGGGTGATTGTTTAGAGTACATCCCAAATCATATCCCCATCGACCCTTGTGATCAAGCAGTTATTTTTCTTCAGTGTTTCTACTCCCACAGTTATTCCTCTGCATGTGGATGGCATTCTTTCTCATAAGTCCCTCTGAATAGTTCTGGATCATTGCATTGCTACTAGTATACAAGTCCATTACATTCAATTGTACCACAGTGTATCAGTCTTTGTGTACAGTTCTCCTGGTTCTGCTCCCTTCACTCTGCATCAATTCCAGGCAGTTGTCCCAGTTTATGTGGAATTCCTCCAGTTCATTATTGCTGTGAGCACAATAGTATTCCATCCCCAACATATACCACAATTTGCTCAGCTATTCCCCAACTGGAGGGCATCCCCTAATTTTCCAATTTTTTGCTACCACAAAGAGCGTGGCTATGAATATTCTTGTTCTGGTCTTTTTCCTTATTATTTCTTTGGGTTACACACCCAGTAATGCTATGGGTGGATTAAAGGGCAGAAAGTATTTTAGTGCCCTTTGGGCATAGTTCTAAATCACCTTCCAGAATGGTTGGATTAGTTCACAACTCCACCAGCCATGCAATAATTTCCCACTTTCGCCATATTCCCTCCAACATTTATTACTTTCCTTTACTGCCATGTTAGCCAATCTGCTAGGTGTGAGGTGATACCTCAGAGTTGTTTTGATTTGCATTTCTCTGATTATAAGAGGTTTAGAACACTTTTTTAGGTGCTTATTAATAGTTTTGATTTTTTTTAATCTAAAAACTGCCTATTCATGTTTCTTTCCCATTCATCAATTGGGAATGGCTTGACTTTTTGTACAATTGATTTAGCTCTTTATAAATTTGAGTAATTAGACCTTTGTCAGAGGTTTTTATTATGAAGTTTCCCAATTTGTTTCCCAATATGTTTTCCAATTTGTTGCTTTCCTTCTCCTTTTGGTTGCATTGGTTTTGTTTGTACAAAACCTTTTTAAATTTAATAAAAACAAAATTACTTATTTTACATTTTGTAAATTTTTTCTAACTCTTGCTTGGTCATAAAAATCTTTCCTTTCCCAAAGATCTGACAAGTATACTATTCTGTGTTCACCTAATTTATTTATAGTTTCCTTCTTTATATTCAAGTCATTCACCCATTCTGAGTTTATCTTTGTGTAGGGTGTGAGATGTTGATCGAAACCTAATATCTCCCATACTGTTTTCCAATTTTCCCAGCAGTTTTTGTCATATACTGGATTTTTGCCCCCAAATCTGGGATTTGGGAGTTTATCATAGACTGTCTTACTGAAGTCACTTACCCCAAATCTATTCCACTGATCCTCCCTCCTGTCTTTTAGCCAGTACCATATTGTTTCAATGACCACTGCTTTATAGTACAGTTTAAGATCTGGTATTGTTAGAACACTTTCACTTTTTTTTCATTATTTCCCTTGATATTCTTGTACCTCCAAATGAACTTTCTTATGTTTTTTTTTTTTCTAATTCAGTAAAAAAAAAGTTTCTTGGTAGTTTGATGGGTATGGCACTAATAAATAAATAAGTTTGGGTAGGATTGTCATTTTTATTATCTTAGCTTGTACTACTCATGAGCAATTAATGTTTTTCCAATTATTTAGATCTTGTTTTAATTGTATGGAAAATGTTTTGTAGTTGTGTAATATAGTTCCCATTTCTGTATTGACAGGTAGATTCCTAAGTATTTTATATTGTCTACGGTGATATTAAATGGAATTTCTCTTTCTAACTCTTGCTGCTAAGATATGTTGGAAATATATGGAAAAGCTGGTGATTTATGTGGGTTTATTTTGTATCCTGCAACTTTTCTAAAGTATCATGATTGCTGCTCCTGCCTTCTTTTTCTCAGTTGAAGCTCAATAGATTTTGCTCCAGCCTTTGACATTCTGTGTGTGTCTACCTGTCTCATGTATGTTTCTGGTAGACAACATATAGTAGCATTTTGGTTTCTAATAAACTCTGCTATTTGCTTTTGTTCTATGGATGCATTCATCCCATTCACATTCAGAGTTATGATTGCCACCTCTGTATTCCCCAACATTTTTATATCCTCTCCTAGTTCTGCCCTTTCTTCTTTCGTTATTTCCTTTCAAACCAGTGATTTGCTTTTAATCAGTCCCCCTAATCCCCACCCTTATTTTACTTCCCTTTCTGTCCCCTCCCTTTTTGTTCCCTTCTTATTATATTTTTAGGGTCTATTAAGTTTCCCCCCTTTCCCTCCCTTTTTGTACTCCCCACCCCATTCCTCTCCTTAGTTTTCCCCTCTCACTTTTCCTGTAGCGTAAGATTGAAATTGATACCCCAATGAATCTAGATGCTCTTACCTCTCAGAATTGATTCCACTGAGAGTAAGGTTTAAGAATTACCTATTAGCACTCTCTTCCTCTCTTATAATATTATTCTTCCTCTCCCCTTCCCATGTGCCTCTTTGTGTGATATAGATTATCCTATTTATCTTATTCCTTTAAGTTTCTCTTGGTGCCATCTTCTATTTCCCTCCCCACCTTTTTCTTTTTTACATAGCATCTTAGACCACTTATTACCCCAATCTCTACCTATGAATGATTTTTTATTATTATAATAGTGAATATAATGTTTGAGAGTTACAAATAATCTTTTCTATGTATTAATGTAAACAATTTGATCTTATTGAAGCCCTTAAAGAAGGAACTTTAAACAAAAACAATTTTTCTTTACCCTCTCTTTGTTATTTACCTTTTTGTGTTTCTCTTGATTTTTGTGTTTGGATATCAGACTTTTCACTTAGTTCTGGTCTTTTCTTTACAAATGCTTGGAATTCTTCTCTTTTGTTGAATTTCCTTACTTTCTTTTGGAAGTATATAGTCAGTTTTGATGGTTGAAGACCCAATTCTTTTGCCTTTCTCAGTATCATATTCCAAGCCTTGCAGTCCTTTAATGTGGCAGCTGCCAGATCTTATGTAATCCTGATTGGTACTCCTTGATATCTGAATTGCCTCTTTCTGGCTTCTTGTAAAATTTTCTCCTTAACTTGGAAGCTCTTAAATTTGGTAATGACATTCCTGGGGGTTGTCTTTTGAGGATTTAGTGTAGAGGGTATTCTATAAACTCTTTCAATGTCTATTTTGCCCTCTTGTTCAAGAATATCAGGGCAGTAATTTGATAATTTCTTGTAGTATTATGTCAAGATTTGTGCTTATTTCTGTGTTTTGGGTAGACCAGTGATTCTCAAAGTGTCTTTTCTAGACTGGTTTTCATTATCAATCATCTTCTCAGTGAAATATTTCATGTTTCCTTCTAATTTGTCAGTCTTTTGATTTTGCTTTATTAATTCTTGATGTTTTGTGAGATCATTGGCTTCCAACTGCCCAATTCTGGTCTTTACAGCCTGGTTTTCCACTATAATCTGATAGATTGATGAAGGTTGATGATAAGTGGGTGGTCATTAGGTTTTTGTAATTGAAATACAACAAAGGTTTTCCTGCCATAGGTTATGGCTAACGTCAATACTAAAATGATGATCATTTTCTTGTTTTCTTTGCTATTGATTTTTGTGTTTGTAGCTTTTGCTATACGCATTTAGGACCTGTCATTGGCTTTTCTTGGGGTTGGATAGAGTAAAGTACACTTGATTCCTCCCTGTGCCATTCGTTCTTAGATTATGAGAACTCAGCTATAATTAAGCCAGGACAACTGTACTTTTGCTTCTGGTCCCTGCAAGCAGACAGAGTGCTTTACTTCAGTAGTATAATGGTAACAGAGTTTAGCACCAAGTTAATAAGAAAAATAGTTTAAAAAGGAATTACCAGATCCTGTTGTGTGGTAAATCCTGCTCTCTCTCAACTTCATTCCTTTGCCCTACCATGGTAACTTCCCCAGAAACAGCCTCAAGATACTACCTTGAGGTCCCTGCCTTCTTACCACAAATGTTATTCTAGTATCTTACTCTTCCCCGTAGATTTGGGAACATATTTGGTGCTACCTATCATGCTGTTGTTTTGGGGTGGTTGCCCTGAACACAATTCCTAGTTATTTCTCTGTCTGAGTAAAGGTCTTTCCTTACATCACAGTACAGCTTTGTGTCCAAAATGAAAGGACCAAACAAAAAAGCAGAGGGAAGGTAAAACTTAAATCAAGGGATATGCATTTTTATTTCATGAAAATTTATGATTGAAACCAATATGCTGATGGTGCTGCACAGATGGTGTTTGTATATGTTATTCTCCTCTTTTGAAGCAGCTAAATGCCTATTCCTTATGTATAGGAATGCTAACAGAAAGAGTCCTTTCAGAATTAATTGTAAAGGAATCCACATGGTTATGCAGAATAGAGACATCCTTTACAATTATCCAGAAAAATTAAAGTGCATTATTCATCCACCTTTGGCCACTGATCTCAAGTTTATATATGAGATTAACTCACTACCAGATGTATAGCAAAAGTCTTTGACTATGAAAATGATTGGCATTAAGAAAATATCAGCTTCATAGCTGGCTAGAGAAAGATTGCTTAGCTAGACCAGTCCTACTAGGAAAATCCAGCTGCAAGTATTTCATAAATTAGGTGGAGGAAACAAAGAATCATTTATATTGTTTTTTTCTATTAATTTATCACAGGTGTTCAACCCCTCTGATCTAAAAATGAAGTTTGAAGGAAGCACAGATTTTTAGACATGGCTAGTGTGTTTTTGTTTTGCTTTACTGTAATGATAACAATAGCAGCAGCAGCAGCAACAATAATAGCTAACATTTATATAGTCCTTTGGGATTTTCAAAGTGCTTTACATAGGTTATCTCATTTAATCCTCACAACTAGATGAAGTGAGTGCTTAAACGACTTACTCAGGGTCATATGGATAACAAGTTTTTGAGACATGATTTGAACTCAGGTCTATGTACACATACACATATTTATGTGTATACTTGTGTATATACAGTATGTATGTGTATGTGTATATGTATATATCTATTAATATCATGCATACACATGTGTAGTTCTCTTTCTCACTCTCTTTCACTATCTCCCTCTCCTCCTCCGTTCTTTCTCTCTCTCTGTCTCTCTTTGTCTCTGTCTCTCTCTGTCTGTGTCTGTCTGTCTGTCTGTCTGTGTCTCTCACATGAAATTGCTTCTGGTCCCAGATTTCCATTCTAGCTTATAGACAATTGAGGCTTAGACTCTTTAAGGGATTGATTCCCTTAATTACAAATGCATATACACATATTTATATATATATAGAATAATATGTATATATGTGTACATATATAATGTATGTGTGTATGTAGAGTCATGGCTGTATACATGTACAAACATATACCATCCATATGTATATCTATCTATCTAGTCAAGAATCAAGATTACTTCTAGCCCCAGGCTTCCATTCTGGGTTACAAAGAATAGAGGCTTAGACTCTACATATGTGTATCTCTGTCAATCAATCAGTCAGTCTATCTATCTATCTATCTATCTATCTATCTATCTATCTATCTATCTGTCTGTCTGTCTGCCTATCCATCTATCCATCCATCTCTGTCTAACTATCTCTATCTAATTTTATCTATCTCTCTGTCTATCTCTATCTGTCTATCTCTCTATATCTATCTAAATTTATCTATCAATCTCTGTCTAACTATCTCTATCTATCCATCCATCTATCTATTGATAGATCCATATATATCTATCTTTCAATTGATCTCTCTGTCTATTTATCTCTATGTTTGTCTGTATGCCTGCCTGTCTGTCTGTCTATCTATCTATCTCTATCCATCCATGTACCTGTCATGGAGTATTGAGGTTACTTCTGGTCCCAGACTTCCATTCTACATGTCACAGAAAGGAGGCTTGTTCTCTTTAAGGAATTAATTCCCTTAATAGATAAGATTATGGTACATATTAATATACCCTAATGGGATGCATTCAGTAACACCCTTTTTATCGACATGCTAGTCCTAGGCTTTTTTCTGCCTTTTTCTTAGCAACATATGCTATATGTGTTATGCTGAAGTTGACTAAAACAGGAAAATTTTGGTAATGCAAGTATATGGAGATGGAGATTATGTTACCAAAGTTGACTGTACAGTCTTAGCATGGCTGTAAATTAGATATGAGTCTGATGGACTGGATAATTTTTAGGTTGCTTCCCAGGCCTATGATTCTATGTTAGGATTCTTTTTTCCCTCTAAAGCTGTACTTGGAAGTAGTAATAAGAGTTGATCTGTGGGCACTAGCAGTTTGACACTGTGACTTCATTCTGTTGAAAGAAAAGGCAGACCACAGGCTGCTTTTACTTGCTCTAGAAATGTAGACTGTAGGAATTGGAAGGGACCTTAGAGACCATCTAGTGAAGTTAAACCCTCTCATTTTACAAATGAGGGCTCAGAATGGCTAGGAGGCTTAAGATTCTGGATATTACTATCAGAAGGAACTGTAAACTCTGTATAATTCATCCCTTTCAGTTTACGGAGAAGTCCAATTAAGGTAAAGGCTCACATATAGTAAGAGGCAGTGATGATTCTATTCCTTGTATTTGGATTACACGTCCAGTAATCTTTCCTCTTTTATTGGTGGTCAGTAGCAGAAGTCAGGATTTGATACTAAGCCTCCTGATTCTGCTTGTAGTATTCTTTCTGCTATTTTTTGCTGCCTTTTCTCAATGTTCCCCATTTTATCATAAAAAATTATTTATCCATAATATTTTTGATGAATGGAACTGATGTTACTTTTTTGTACACCTTCATGTTAGAGATAGGAGAGAAAGGCAAGAAAGAAGACTATACCCCAATAAAATCAGTAAAAAGGGATTCAAAATTAGCAAAGGACATAAATAGTAAAAAATTATTTTGGTTTGGGTAGCTTGGTGGCTCAGTAGATAAAGACCCAGGCCTAGAGTCAGGAGGTCCTGGGTTCAAATGTGATCTCATACACTCCTTTGTATGACCCTGGGCAAGTCATTTATCCCCAATTCCTTAGCCTTTACCACTCTCCTGCCTTGGACCCCAAACTCAGTGTCAATTCTAAATCAGAAAACAGGGGTTTAAACAAACTCTTATTGTTTATTGTACTTCATACTTGGACCAAAGTGAAATAAAAATTCTTCCTAGATGGATGGAAGATGATAACCACCCACTTAGGGACCTCTTGAGGGCCAGTAAAGCACAAAACCCCTTGGGTTCTAGAAACAAAGTTTATTTTTTTATAACAAGAGTAAAGGGGGAATGATAGGTAGGTTCCTAAAACTATAGCTCTCATCTCCACCCAACCCCTTTCTTTTTTTTTTCTTTTCTTTTTTTTATCACTATGTCAGGGTCAGTGTACACTATATCCATCTTTGGCTGATCAGAGCAATGTGAGCTTGGAAGGCTCTAACAGAGGTCGGGCACAAATAGCCTGTATGAACATTTGGGATAGAGATGTCTCTAAACATGCACATCTCACGTTTCTTTTGAGCTACTCCAATTCTGCCTTGCTCAAAGAGCACAGCATCTTCTTTGTCATGGGCATGCCATGCTGGACAGTCCTGTGCCAAGGGTCCCCCATGGCTCTCAATTGATCTCATTACTACCGTGGTGGTGAGTATCCCTGCTTGTCAATCAGAAGACTGGGGTTCAGTGCTCCATTGGGGAGGATTTAAAAAATAATTCAGCTCAGTAAACAAAGATACTCATAGGACTTTTGATGTCTGTTTTATATTTGTTTTTAGTAAATTTAAAATGGAGGTTGTGGAAGATTGTCTTTTATATCTATTTGCCCCAGATTTTGTTTTATATTTATTCTAGAGGAGTTATGTGAGATGGAGGAGTATGAAGTACTAAAATGAAGAAGAGATTTGAAGTCATAATACCAGGACTCCAGCCCTAGACGCTTACTAACATGTGACTCTGGGCAAGCTACTTGGTATCACATTCACATGACTTTTCTAAGTAAAATGATGATAATAATGCCTTTATTACCTACCTAACTCCTGCGAATGTTTGTATTTAAAATTTTAAAAAACTTTTACCACCTTTCATCTTATAATCAATACTAAATATTGGTTCTAAACCAGAAGGGTGGTAAGGGTTAGGTAAATAGAGGTTAAGTGACTTGCTCAGGGTCACACAGCTATGAAGTGTCAGAGGTCAGATTTGAACCCAGGACCTCTCATCTCCAGGACCAGCTCCCAATCCACTGAACTACCTAGCCTCCCCAGTTTGCAGCATTTTAAAAAGCACGTAATAATTCTTGGATTGTTGCTATGATATAATAAGATTAATATGTGTGTGTGTGTGTGTGTGTGTGTGTGTGTGTGTATAAAGTCTTTTGTAAAGCTGACCACAATGTTATATGAATGTAAATTGTTAGTATTGTTGCAATAATGCTCAAGGCAGCTAGGTGGCATAGTGGAGAGAGAACTGAGCCTGGAGTCAGGAAGACCTGAGTTCAAATCTAAAATCAGATACTTACTAGCTGTGTGATCCTAGCAAACCACTTCATCCTATTTACCTCTTTTTTCTCATCTATAAAAATGAGCTAGAAATGGAAATGGCAAACCATTCAAGCATCTCTGCTGAGGAAACCCCAAATTGGGTCATAAAGGATCAACCATGACTGAAATGACTCAACAACAGTTGTTTGTATTTTTATTTTAAACATTATTTTATTTGATCATTTCCAAACATTATTCACTGGAAACAAAGATCATTTTCTTTTCCTCACCGCCCCCCCTCCCACCACCTTTCCCTCTCCCATAGCCGACGCACAATTCCACTGGTTATCACATGTGTTCTTGACTCGAACCCATTTCCCTGTTGTTGGTATTTGCCTTAGAGTGTTCATTTAGAGTCTCTCCTCTGTCATGTCCCCTCCTCCCCTGTAGTCAAGCAGTTGCTTTTCATTGGTGTTTTTACTCCCACAGTTTATCCTCTGCTTGTGGATAGTATTTTTTAGATCCCTGCAGATTGTTCAGGGACACTGCATTGACACTAATGGAGAAGTCCATTACTTTCAATTGTACCACAGTGTATCTCAGTCTCTGTGTACAATGTTTTCCTGGTTCTGCTCCTTTCACTCTGCATCACTTCCTGGAGGTTGTTCCAGTTTCCATGGAATTCCTCCACTTTATTATTCCTTTGAGCACAATAGTATTCCATCACCAACATATACCACAATTTGTTCAGCCATTCCCCAATTGATGGGCATCCCCTCATTTTCCAATTTTTGGCCACCACAAAGAGTGCAGCTATGAATATTCTTATACACATCTTTTTCTTTATTATCTCTTTGGGATACAAACCCAGCAGTGCTATAGCTGGGTCAAAGGGCAGACAGTCTTTTATCACCCTTTGGGCATAGTTCCAAATTGCCCTCCAGAATGGCTGAATCAATTCACAACTCTACCAGCAATGAATTAGTGTCCCCACTTTGCCACATCCCCTCCAGCATTCATTACTTTCCATAGATGTCATGTTAGCCAATCTGCTAGGTGTGAGGTGATACCTCAGAGTTGTTTTGATTTGCATCTCTCTGATTATAAGAGATTCAGAACACTTTTTCATGTGCTTATTAATAGTTTTGATTTCTTTGGCTGAGAACTGTCTGTTCATGTCCCTTGCCCATTTATCAATTGGAGAATGGCTTTATTTTTTGTACAATTGATTTAGTTCTTTGTAAATTTGAGTAATTAAACCTTTGTCAGAGGTTTTTATGAAGATTGTTTCCCAATTTGTTGCTACCCTTCTGATTTTGGTTACATTGGTTTTGTTTGTACAACAACTTTTTAATTTGATGTATTCCAAATTATTTATTTTGCATTTTGTAACTCTTTCTAAGTCTTGCTTGGTTTTGAAGTCTTTCCCTTCCCAAAGGTCTGACATGTATGCTATTCTGTGTTCGCCTAATTTTCTTATAGTTTCCTTCTTTATGTTCAAGTCATTCACGCATTTTGAATTTATCTTGGTGTAGGGTGTGAGGTGTTGATCTAAACCTAATCTTTCCCACACTGTCTTCCAATTTTCCCAGCAGTTTTTATGAAATAGTGGATTTTTGTCCCCAAAGCTGGGATCTTTGGGTTTGTCATATACTGTCTTGCTGAGGTCGCTTGCCCCCAATCTATTCCACTGATCCTCCTTTCTGTCTCTTAGCCAGTACCAGATTGTTTTGATGACCGCTGCTTTATAATATAGTCTGAGATCTGGGACTGCAAGGCCCCCTTCCTTTGTATTTTTTTTTCATTATTTCCCTGGATATCCTTGATCCTTTGTTATTCCAAATGAACTTTGTTATGTTTTTTTCTAAATCAGTAAAAAAATTTTTGGAAGTTCCATGGGTATGGCACTAAATAGATAGATGAGTTTGGGTAGGATGGTCGTTTTTATTATATTGGCTCGTCCTACCCATGAGCAGTTAATGTTCTTCCAATTGGTCAAGTCTAGTTTTAGTTGTGTGGAAAGTGTTTTGTAGTTGTGTTCATATAGTTCCTGTGTTTGTCTCGGGAGATAGATTGCTAAGAATTTTATTTTGTCTAAGGTAATTTTGAATGGGATTTCTCTTTCTAGTTCTTGCTGCTGAGCTGTGTTGGAATTATATAGAAATGCTGATGACTTATGTGGGTTTATTTTGTATCCTGCAACTTTGCTAAAGTTGTTGATTATTTTGATTAGCTTTTTGGTTGAATCTCTAGGATTCTTTAAGTAGACCATCATGTCATCTGTAAAGAGCGATAACTTTGTCTCCTCCTTGCCTATTTTAATGCCTTCAATTTCTTTTTCTTCTCTAATTGCTACTGCTAGTGTTTCTAATACAATGTCAAATAATAGAGGTGATAATGGGCATCCTTGTTTCACTCCTGATCTTATTGGGAATGCATCTAGTTTATCCCCATTGCAGATGATATTAGTTGATAGTTTTAGATATATACTGTTTATTATTTTTAGGAACGACCCTTCTATTCCTATGCTTTCTAGTGTTTTTAGTAGGAATGGGTGTTGTATTTTATCAAAGGCTTTTTCTGCATCTATTGAGATAATCATGTGGTTCTTGTTGGTTTGCTTGTTGATGTGGTCAATTATGTGGATAGTTTTCCTAATATTGAACCAGCCCTGCATCCCTGGTATAAATCCTACTTGATCATGGTGGATGACCCTTCTGATCACTTGCTGGAGTCTTTTTGCTAGTATCCTATTTAAGATTTTTGCATCTATATTCATTAGGGAGATTGGTCTATAATTTTCTTTCTCTGTTTTTGGCCTGCCTGGCTTTGGAATTAGTACCATGTTTGTATCATAAAAGGAGTTTGGTAGAACTCCCTCTTTGCTTATTATGTCAAATAGTTTGTATAGTATTGGAGTTAGCTGTTCTTTGAATTTTTGATAGAATTCACTGGTGAATCCATCAGGCCCTGGGGATTTTTTCTTAGGAAGTTCTATGATGGCCTGTTGGATTTCTTTTTTCTGATATGGGATTATTTAAGAAACCTATTTCTTCTTCTGTTAGTCTAGGCAATTTATATTTTTGTAAATATTCATCCATATCACCTAGGTTGGTATATTTATTGACATATAGTTGGTCAAAGTAGTTTTTAATGATTGCCTTAATTTCCTCTTCATTGGAGGTGAGGTCCCCCTTTTCATCCTTCATGCTGTTAATTTGCCTTTCTTCTTTCCTTTTTTTAATTAGATTGACCAGTACTTTGTCTATTCTGTCTGTTTTTTCAAAGTACCAGCTTCTAGTCTTGTTTATTAGCTCGATAGTTCTATCACTTTCAATTTTATTAATTTCTCCCTTAATTTTTAGGATCTCTAGTTTGGTTTTCTTCTGGGGGGTTTTAATTTGTTTGTTCTCAAGTTTTTTGATTTGCATTTCCAGTTCCTTGATCTCTGTCCTCCCTAATTTGTTAATATATGCACTCAGGGATATGAATTTTCCTCTAAGTACTGCTTTGGCTGCATCCCATAAGGTTTGAAAGGATGTCTCGCCATTGTCATTTTCTTCAATGAAATTATTAATTGTTTCTATGATTTCTTCTCTAACTAACTGATTTTGGAGTATCATATTATTTAATTTCTAATTAATTTTTTGATTTGGCTCTCCATGTACCCTTACCAATCAATATTTTTATTGCCTTGTGATCTGAAAAGGCTGCATTTATTATTTCTGCTTTTCTGCATTTGAGTGCCATTTTTCTGTGACCTAGTGTATGATCTATTTTTGTGAATGTGCCATGTGGTGCTGAAAAGAAGGTGTATTCCTTTTTGTCCCTTTTTTTTTTAATTGTCAGGATAGATATTGATTTTACAGGTATGATGAATGCCCCATGTGGAAATTCCTTACACGGATGTACCTCCTTAGTAATTTAAAGTCTTAAAGGATTGCCTCCATTTTCTCATTTATAAAAATGACCTGGAGAAGGAAATTGCAAATCATTCCAGTATCTCTGTTGGATAGGAATCCCAACAGCAACAACATTATCCCAAAGTGTTCTAGAAGCTCAGCTCTTTCTGTCTTTTATCTAACTAAGAGTTCTTACTTTTTAGTGTATGTGTCTTTATAAAGGAAACCAAAGGCCCTAATGTTCTATGTGGAAAGGAGTTTATCAATCTCATGAACATGGTCCTAAGCATTTTTGGAGTGTTAGTTTTGACTTTTCTTTGTTGTATGACAGGGGCTGGCACTAAAGAAAAGTGCCAGGCTGAAGAGTGTGTGAAACTGATCATCCTCAATGGGGGAGGGGCCCAATGAAGAGGAGATGACTCTGGCTGATAGAGGAGTTGGTCTCTCAGTCTTGAGAAGCTGAAGGGAGAGGGTGAAAAAAAAGACTTTCTCCTGAGGGTTACCCACTTTTCCTGCAGGTGACTGAAAATCCTTCCCCCCAACACTTCCAAATTGAAGGGATTTTCTGAAGAGAAACCTGAGCAGACTTTACCTTAGCTCCTGTTGCCCTGAGTCTGAACTGTGGCCAAGGGGCCAAACCCAGGGTGAGTCAACCTGACTTTCTCTCAGGGAGCTTAGGCTGCCAAAACCTGAATTCCCCCAAACTCAAGGAGAGAGGAAAATGGTTTAGATAGAGACAGGGACCCCCTTTCCCCAATTCCATTTCCCCCCTTATCCTTCCTCATTATTTCCCTGCTGGTTATTCTTTTGTATTATCCTAATTGAGTGGACATTAAAATAGTTATCCATTCCCCAAGCTGTGAACAAGTGTGAGTGAACAGATCAAGGGGAGACCCTTTAGTCTTGAGTAGCAGGGGTTAGGGGGGACAAGAGGGAGAAGAGCAAATCTGGGAGAGCAGACTTAGCTAAGGAAGGAAGGCAGAAGGGGGAAAATCTTCAAAACCCATCTCCTCTCTCTGAGCCAATCCTAAACATCAGCTGTCTCCCCTGTACCCCACTTTGAGAAGGGAGGTTCTCCAATATTTTCCCCTCTCTATACTGAAAGACTGAACCCCTTTGTTACAACTTAACCTCCCCTTATAACACAGATGGCACCCCAGATTTAAAAGAGCACCATTTATTTAAAAAAAAGGCTTTAGTGACTGTCACCAACTGTCATCAACTGTCAGTTGTGAATTTATTGTCAATTACAACTTCTGAGGCTAGCAGCCTTTGAAACTGACCCTGCCTAGGAGTTTCCACACAGTATCAAAAACATCTTGATTCCTGGTGGGGGCTAATACAAGTCAGTTGCCACCCACCACTCTGGTCAGTTGAAAAACTGAGGAAGAGAGTCTATTATAAAAGGGAGGCTGTATTAGGGCTGTTAGCAATAGGATCTAGTCATCTTGGATCCTATCTAGTGTGAAGATTGGATTTAGCTATCTCCTGATTGTAACAATGAATGTAACAAATATTCCTTTATTGGGAAGATCAAATTGTAATCCCCTGTCTATTTTTAGATTCTAATCCCCAAAGTGTTAACTCAGTACTTAAAGTAGATCTACCCATTTTAACTACAAAAAAGTGTTAACCACCAAAAAATGTTAACTAACCACAAAAAGGTGTTAACTAACTACAAAAGATGTGAACACCCATTTCATACATTGAGTGGGCAGTCTTGGAGAGGAGTGTCTGCTGTGATTGGTAGACATAAAATTTAGGGAGGTGACACAAGAAAAAAAAGTTTTTAAATAGAGGAAACAGACACACAGGATGAATCGACAGATCAGTCAAGATTCAGTCAGTTGTAGTTGGACTGGAATCAAGATCAATCATTTGGGCTTGGAGTGAAGAAGAGTCACTTGGAGGAGAGACTGGAAGACAGACACTCAGACTTGAAGTGAAGACACTTGACTGTGGAACTGGACTCCTGGAGGAGCTCCTACAGGAGACCTCAGACTGCTTTCCTTTTAGAAGGTCACCATGGTGAGTGTAAAGGCTGGCTTAGTTCCTTGCCCTTTCTGGAGGTGTGAACCTCCAATAAAGGCCCATGAACTTGATACTATTTTCTCCTAACTGGTAACTTAGAATTTCTAACTGGTTCAGAGGAAGCTGGAGTGCTCTCTATTTCTCTCTCTCTCTCTCTCTCTCTCTCTCTCTCTCTCTCTCTCTCTCTCCCCTTCCTTTTCTCTCATCCTTAATATCTCCCCTCTATTGTAAAATAAACTATCATTAATCCATTAATTCCATTTACTTGAGTAATTCATTTTGGAATTTAGAAATTAAATCCCTGGCAACCACCAATTAATCTATTCAATCCAAACATAAAAAAAAATTAACACTAGCTAGAAGCAAAGCATGTGGGGATAACAACCATTTTCTTACTGTTAACTCCTCGAAGAGCATAGAAAAGATCTAATGGAAAACATGTTACAACTAATATTGTGGTCTGCTGTGGTTGGAATAATTGCAATTTATTGGAGCTACAGTGGCAAGGATGATAGACAATGTTATGAGGACATTAACCAATATGACTAAGGGATGGACACAGTTACCAATGAATTATCTAGATGCGAATTACCTCTGGCAAATCATATCTCAAATTTATGTGGTGTTTGTGGCATTGACTAACATCTTAAAGAATATCAAAGCTGAATTCAACCTGATTTTCCAAAAGAAAACTATACATGCTCCAGTGATTGGTAATAGATTAGAGGCATTGTTTGGTCAAATCCCTATTATAACTGAGATATGCCAGGATTACATGCAGAGAAAACAAGGCATGGAGAAGGGAGCCGACATGGAGACTGGAGACATGGTGTAATCCTTGGCAAAAATGTAAAAGAAATACAGTTAAAGAGCCTAATGAGAACTGAATCATAGATGCAAGGTTATGCTGGAACCACCTTCTATTGGTAACAAGAGCTGATTGTTAAATTTAATTGTGAGCATTTACTCTTTGGAAATTTGACAAACCCTACAAATCAATGTTTGATTTATAATTTTGTTGATTGTTTAGGCTAAATGAAGTTGTGGAGAAAATGTTAGTAATGTAGATTAAGTGTATCATGCATATATTTTTTTCAATGATTCAGTTGTTAAGCCTTTGCTTGCACACCCCTGGATCCTAGCTTTAGATGTGGAAGAGACAAAAGAAGCCCTCTAGTTTAGTCTAGTTCCTTATAGATGGAAGATTGAGGTCCAGGGAGATAATGTGATTTGCCTAAGGTTTTTCTTACAGGAAGAAAATAACTAAGTTAGTTTAGATTTGAACCTATGTTATCTGAATCCAAATTCAATAAGTCTTCTTGGCTTCTTCCTTTTTTTGTGTTATAAATTACTTGATGACCACCATATTTAACAGAGCTGTTCAGTGAATATAAGATATCATACTAGATGTGACTTGAATTTTGTTAATAGAAAGTATGCCATCAATATGGAATGAAATCCAGAAATAGATTTTTTTTCCTGTCTGTCTTCCGTTATCTCAGCAGAATTGCAGAAATCAGAAACAGCTTGTTGAATCCTCCAATAGCCTTGCCTTCTCATGAAGGATTGTTGTCTGTTTTTTAGCTTGGACCTTTATTCTAACATTTGGTATGAATAGGAGCCCCTTGCTTTTATATTATGGAGGATTACATGAATATGTGAGCTGAATTCTGTGTGGAAGTCACTAGACATTTAGAACTGTTGGATAGAGTCAGTACTTATCTTTCTAAGGGAGAGTTGCTGTTTTTTTTTCTTTTTTTAAGTCGCAGATCACTCCCAAGATTCTGGAAATGATATACAACATAAGTGTCTGCCCTTATAACCTCACTAGAGAAAAAAAGTTCTAAGAAATAGATTGTGGAAACAAAAGGCTCCAGCTTCAAAGACCTTAGCTTTCCACAACCTCTCCCCAACCCTTCCTGCCTCCAGACCCTAGACATTCTAAGGATCCATTGTGATGTTAATATTTTTTTCATTTTAGTCAAAGTGTTATATGACTCTGAGGGGGAAGAAACCCACTAAAAACAAACAAAAAACCCCAGAAAGACCTGTATCTCCCTCAGGAGGGGTGCATAATTGCCCTCATGGTGAATACTTCATGTATATTCCAATATCCACTTTCAAGGACTGATGTGAACAGCTCTGCAGTAGAAATAGTCTTTTTTTTTGTTTTTCTTTTTGTTTTTTTTTTTTTTAACAAAAGACTTGTCTTAAGTGGCTGCTCTTCAGATAACTCTTGAGGGGAATAATGAGGAGGACTGGTCAATTTGTTTTTTCAAACTGGGTGTTTGTCTTATTTAGAAGCAGAAGGTTCATTGAGGGAAAAAATCATCAGTCTCCCAAATGTGTCATTTAGTGGAGGAGATGGTTGCAACGTTATCTGTTTTAGAAAGGGATTCAGGTTTTTCATTTTCATTTTCATTTTCTGCTGATATTTGGGAGGTCTTGTTATAAACCCACCAGTGCAGTAATCAGAAGGCTCTGCATTTTGATATCTGTTGAAGACAATACCATATATTAATAATACCATATCTTGTTTATTACAATCTTATGAGTTATACATTGCAGATATTATTACTTCCAAATCATTCAGTTGGAATTTATTAAATACCTACTGTGTGCTTGACACTGTGCTAGACAATTAAAGTGAAATAGACCTTCAAGGAACTTAATGTTGCTTCAGGGTAGATAACAGAGGCATATGTAGGTATATATAAAGCAGACACAAAGTGACTTGGGGTTTAGGAATCTACCAGCTCAGGGGAGGGCAGGGCAGGGGAGGGATCAGAAAAATGTTCATATAGAAGAAGAGTTCTTTACTTTTTTCATGTTAAGGACTCCTTTGGCATTTTAGCATTCACTCTTATGGAGCCATTCTGAGAATTATGTTTTTAAATGCATTTTAAATACATAGAATTACAAAGGAAGTCAATAATATTGAAATATTTGAATCCAAATCATTACTTAAATTAAGTAATGTTAAAAGCCCCTGATATGGATTCAAATATTTTTTGAGTCAAAACTTAAAGGAAAATATGGATTCTGACAGGTTAAGGTGAAGGAAGAAATCTAAATAGGTTAAATGATATGC
This sequence comes from Monodelphis domestica, assembly GCF_027887165.1. Taxonomy (NCBI): domain Eukaryota; kingdom Metazoa; phylum Chordata; class Mammalia; order Didelphimorphia; family Didelphidae; genus Monodelphis; species Monodelphis domestica. The sequence continues at coordinate 175,079,930 of NC_077229.1, read as the reverse complement.
CCATGCTTATAAAATATTTGAGCGTAGAGGGGGAATTCAAACCCAGAGGTCTCTGTACTCTACATACTTTTTCTAGTTATTAACCTTAAATCAAGGGTAATTGTCTTGGTGTGTGGCAAGGTTTTTGTCTTAATTTTGAAAGAGTGATTGTTGAATGAAAATTGTTAGGAGCCCATTGGAGCCAACCTTGGCAACTTTGTAATTGTTGATCAATTATCAATTGACATCTCATTAGCATCTAGCTGTTTGGAATTAAGGCCATTTAAATAGCTCCATCCAGAATAAAAGGTCTTAGAAAAGGGAGAAACAATGGGTTATGTAATTGGACTGAGGAGGCAACTTTCTGTTGTTTAACAGGGTTGAGGCCTGGATCCTTTAAGCCTAGATATAACCAGCCTCTTCAAAAAGGGAAAACAACCCATCACCTTAGATTATATCCCCATTTTACAGATAAGAAAACTGAGGCTTGGAGTTATTAAGTCACTTGCCCATGGTCACACACTTAGTAAGTATCTGAGGCCATAATTGAATTCAGTTCTGACTCCCAAGACCAGTGTTCTAGCCATCATTTCACCTAATAAATCAGAGATTTAGTGCTTGAACATGACCATATAAGGCCATTTGGTCATCTTTCTCCTCTTCCTCTCCATTTTAAAGATGAAGTAACTGAAACCCAGGGAGGTCAAATGACTGACCCCAAGTCAAACAGGTAATAAGTAACAAAGGCAGAATTTGAATGTAGGTCTGGTCTTTAACTCCAAAGCCAGTCCAGTCAGTTGCAGTCCTCTTTCTAGAGTAATGTTGTTAATAGAATATATGGAGACTTTCCCAAGAAAGTATAAATAACATTATTGCCACTGGCATTCAGAGATTCTTTTGTGACTTATTATGGTGTCCACAGAAGCCCACACTATGCATCTAATGGGTAGGTGAGGCTTATGAATAGAATGAGAAGGCTGCATTTGTGCTAAGCTCTGACATTAGGTCACATCCCACACTACCATTAATAAACTTGACTCAGTGTGCTACCTTTTAGTAAAGCCATCTGTTCTGTAGTAGTGCATAATGCTACATCCAGAAATAAATTGTGGGTACCTGGATTTATTTCTTAAATCTAGAACCCCAGCTAGAAATCCTGCTCAGTCCCTGGCATATTGCTCCAAATGTCAGGACTTAAATCCGCAATTTATTTGAAGAAATTAATTTGAAGACATATTGTGTTTTAAACATCCTTGTCAAGAAGTGTTAGACTGATCTTCTGTTAAGAGAGACAGCTTGAGAACAAGCAGATTATTGTTACTGAATACAAGACATTCCATGTGAATAATAAATATTAATGTAGCCTTTTTTCCAGACCTTTTTATGGTTCATCATTGCATCAATTCCATGGCTAATCCACCATTGTATAACACTGTGTGAAGAAATGCAGCATCACTGTAAGGGGTGCTTGACTGAGGAAGACTATTATAGTCTAGAATAGGTATACTTGTTATTAAATAAAGCATCCAGGAATTGTGGAAGCTTAGAGTTGGGAGAGACTGTAGAGGTCATCTAGGCCAATACCAACTAAATCATGAAATATCATCTACAACATCTCAATGGAGATATCTGGCCTCCCTTTGAAGATCTGCTGCAACAACAAATTCCCTGCACCTAAAATAATACCTTCTATTTTTAGAGTTTTTTTTAAATATTAGGAAATAGTTTTCCCCTTTTCTGTATGTTTAGATGGAACCTAATTTTCTATAGTTTCTACCCACTGAAGCTAGTTCCACCCTTTTGGCCACACAGAACAAGTTTAATACTTTTCTCATATGACAACCCTTCAATTATTTTAAGTCTATAATACTTCTTTCTCAGTCTTCTACAACCTAAATAATCCCCTAAATAATCTCCTTCAAGCTTTTCCTGGAATGGCATAGTTTCAAGTACCCTCACAAAAGATGGTCAGTATCATTTAGAAATGGTCAAACTCATTGCTGGTCCATCCAAATTATTGTACTGATGTGTCTTCCAATTTTCTGGCAATACATGTATATTTATATATATAATATACATATGTATCACATGTAACACACGTGTGTATATACACTCACAATATGTCTTGCACATACTAAGGGCAGCTAGGTGATGCAGTGGATAGAATGCCAGGTCTGAAGTCAGGAAGATTTATCTTCGTGATTTCAAATTTGGTCACAGACACTTTTAACTATGTGACCCCTGGGTAAGTCACTTAATGGTATTTGCCTCTGTTGCCTCATCTGAAAATGAGCTGGAGAAGGAAAGAAAAACTACTCAGTGTGACCTCTCGGCCTGCGAGAAGCCACAAGGTAAGAAAGATAGAGGTAGGATAGAAGTTTTGGATTCCGCGAAGGGCGTGATGGAGCCGAGTTTGAGATGTCAGAAATGAGTCAGAGAATAAGCCTTATTAATTATCATGGAGCTACAGCCATGCCCCGATCAGTGGACATCTCAGAAAGGCTAATTCCGTCCAAAGATCCCAATTTAATACTTCACCGGTCAGAGGATGATATAGCGTAGCTAGGAGAATGAACAGAGGATAGTAGGAAGAATTGGAGAGTGCTAGGTATTAGCATTGGAAAAGAAAGAGACACTTGGCTGAAGGCCAGGTTTCAGGTAGAGATAGAGAGGAGAAAGGTGGAAAGACAGTGTTAAGCTACCCTGTGAGATCTCCAAGAGATGGAGATGGCTGCGAGCTCCCTTTTTAATCTCTTTGATACGCAAATGTACTCAATACATATTGATGAGTTACATAGTGTATTGCCATTGGATAATTGCAAATTACAACAAGGCAAAGGTGGGGTTTAATCCCAGGTGAGTTAGACAAAGGGAAAGCTTTCACACCCTAACTCCAGCCATGCTGGGAACAGAGTTCATTGCCATGCGCAGAATGGCCATGTGCCCACACACAATCCTTGCCTCTTAAATATACATATGGACTGGACTGCTACACTCAGTATATTTGCCAAGAAGACCCCAAATGGGATCATGAAGAGTTGGACATGACTATAATGGTTGAACAATAACTTGTATGCAGACAATTGTTTTCATGTTGTCTGACCCATTAGAATGTAAACTATTTTTCATATGAATTTAGAGTAGAGCTTAAATAAGTGGCACATAGGGATAATAGAATGGGTTAGAATGGTTTACTGATAGAACCAAATTCAGCATAGGAAATTATAAATGGATTGATTTTTTTGCATATTTTTACTATAGAAAATCTTTATTCCTTTTCAAATGCTTAGCAGTTCCAGCAAAAAAAGAATTATACATGCCCCTGAAAAATTAATTTGAAATAATTTTATTTTTCTAAGTCCATCATGCTGAGGAAAGGAATGGAAATAGAGATTGGTTTGTGTACTTATAAGGGTCAAAACATATAGCTTGTAGTAACTCAGATGAGTAGCTGTTTTGGCTATGACTTCCCTTGTCCCCAACCAGCCTAGGAGGCAATATGTTGATTGATGGCCTAGATGAGTAGTGGGATGTACTCTTGAGTCAAAAGCCCAGAAACATAGGTTTATTCAGAAAAAGTATCTGCCATGATGGCAGTCATATTACCAGTTGGGGTGATGGGATCAGGGAGCATAGACCAGTAGCAAAAGGATGAATTTCTTAAAATTAACCAAGAAAGCTTACTTGAGATGAGGAAATTATGCCACATTGGCAAACTTGCTGAAAAGATTCAGCAAGGTGCTCCATCTAAAACTAATTGTATTTGATAAATTTATCAGAGTTGTAAAACAATAGATAATCTTAGGAGAGTAGGGTCATAGACTCCCCTGGCCATTCATTCTTGGCAGGAAGGGACCACTTTTGTCTTTTCCAATATTCCTGATGCTTACTTAGCATATTGTCATATATGTAATTAATTCTTAATATAATACTTCTTGACTGAATTGGAAATAATACTTCTTATGTGATCTAACCAGAAAAAAAGCTTAGTGTAATTAATTACTCTGGTTGAATCACATTTGAAATAGTGTTCATCCTGAATGCCACATTTTAGGAAGGATACAAAATTAAAGGGAATGCCCCGGAAGGCAAACAACATTGTAAAAGGCCTTTTGAAGATTGATTGCCATATGAAGATTGGTTGAAAGAGCTGAGAATCTTTATCAGGAAGAAGAAAAGACCTAAGCAAGGATGCAATATCTGTCTTCAAGAATTTAAGGGACAATATTTCTGTTGCTCTTGGTTCTATTCATTTCACTCTTCATAACATTATGTAGGTATTTTTTGAAGGATCACTTTAGTTTGTCCACCTCCAGAGAAAGAACCAATGAAGAGAAATAAGTAAGACATAGATTTATATATACATGTGTCTTCTTGTCAAATAAGTATTTAATGAAACACATTTAAACTTAAAAAGAATTTTAAGGACACGTGTAGAAGAGGGATTAGATTAACAATGGGCAAGTTACAGAAAGGCAAATTTAATCTTAGTATTAGGAAAGATTCTCTAAAAATTAGAATACAAAGTGTAATTAGGCCACCTAGGAAGGCTCCCATTATTGGAGATTTTCTTTTTAATAAAATTTTCTCTTTTTTCCTTTGGAGATTTTCAAGAAGATGCTGGATACTTTATGAGTAAATTGCGTCGGGGTCAGCTATGGATTGGATCAGGTAGCCACAGATGTCCCTTCTAGCATAATTCTTGATACTGCATTTTCATTATTATTTCTTTCATGATAAATACTTTGCTTTTATTGATGCAGTATCAGTTCTTTTACTTGCCTCATTAAAATATTGATACCTAAATAAGTCCAGTTAAATAGAATTCAGAATTCTTTCTCACCTGAACTACTTTATAGTCACATCTGTACTTAAGCAATTAATTTCTTATCCTAAGTGCTGGACTTTGCATGCTCACTTCATATATTTTCCAGCCTGTCAATTCTTACATTATTGAAAAGGAAATTCCTTTTCAGATATGAGTTGGAATAGAATGACACCAGTCAGTATCCCTTCCAACTCTAAAATTTTGTATTTCAATTTAATTAATAAATATTTATTGAAGTTCTCTTATATGTAAGGGCTTATGCTAAGCAGTTGGGATACAAAGAAAGGCATATTTCTGTCTTTGAATTAGTGAAGAATTAAGGATGATACTGAGATTCTGAGCCTGTCTGGTTGGGGAAGATGGTGGTATCCTGGAAAGTAATAGTAAACATTTAGAAGAAGGAAGAGTTTTGGGGGAAATATAATGAGATCTGTTTTTGACGTGTTGATCTGAAGATATCTATTAGACATTTAGTCTGAGATATCTAAAAGACAGCTGGTGATGCAAAAATGAAAAGAGGTTGGAAATAGAGATCTGGGAATCATCTGCATAGAAATAGATAATAAGAGCTGATGGGATCACCAAGTGAGGCAATATAGAAGGAGAAAAGAGAGCCTAGTCAGGATCATCATAGATTTCATTTCTTTAATTCATTATAAAGTCACTGTTTGCCTCAGTTTCCTCATCTGTAATGTGAGCTGGAGAAGGAAATTACAAACCATTCTAGTATCTTTGCTTGGAAAATGCCAAATGGGGGTCACTAAGAGCCAGTCAAAACTGAAATAAATTAACAATAACTATAATACCCTACCTTTCTGTTATCTTCAGTTTAATCAAGCCATTGACAAAAATTTGAATGGGAAAGGCAGGTTCAAGTACTTTGTGATTCTAGATTTTTAAATCCTGTAGTGATGCTACCTCAAAAGTCAGTTAGCTAGCAAGTACTTAATTTATACCCACAATTGCCTAGACATTTTGACCAATTGTGCTAATGAAGGTATAGGATAGTATGTTTTTTTTTATAGAAGGTGAATAATAAACTGTAATTTATGGGTTATCAGGATTATTATTTGGAAAGCATGGAAAAGGCTGTTCCGTGAATGTGGGGATAGCTTGAAGAAAATGGAGTAAAGGAGACAGAAAGGAGGATTAGTGGAATAGACTTGGGGCAAGAGACCTCAGCAAGACAGTATATGATAAACCCAAAGATCCCAGCTTTTGGGACAAAAATCCACTATTCGATAAAAACTGATGGGAAAATTGGAAGACAGTGTGGGAGAGATTAGGAATTGATTAACACCTCACACCCTACACCAAGATAAATTCAAAATGGGTGAATGACTAAAACATAAAGAAGGAAACTATAAGTAAATTAGGCAAACACAGAATAGTATACATGTCAGACCTTTGGGAGGGGAAAGACTTTAAAACCAAGCAAGACATAGAAAGAGTCACAAAATGTAAAATAAATAATTTCGACTACATCAAATTAAAAAGCTTTTGTAGAAACAAAACCAATGTAACTAAAATCAGAAGGGAAACAACAAATTGGGAAAAAATCTTCATAAAAACCTCTGACAAAGGTTTAATTACTCAAATTTATAAAGAGCTAAATCTATTGTACAAAAATCCAAGCCATTCTCCAATTGATAAATGTGCAAGGGACATGGATAGGCAGTTTTCAGATAAAGAAATCAAAACTATTAATAAGCACATGAAGAAGTGTTCTAAATCTCTTATAATCAAAGACATGCAAATCAAAACAACTCTGAGGTATCACCTCACACCTAGCAGATAGGCTAACATGATAGCAAAGGAAAGTAATGAATGCTGGAGGGGATGTGGCAAAGTAGGGACATTAATTCATTGCTGGTGGAGTTGTGAACTGATCCAACCATTCTGGAGGGCAATTTGGAGCTATGCCCAAAGGATGATAAAAGAATGTCTACCCTTTGATCCAGCCATAGCACTGCTGGGTTTGTACCCCAAAGAGATAATGGACAAAAAGACTTGTACAAAAATATTCATAGCTGCGCTCTTTGTGGTGGCCAAAAATTGGAAAACGAGGGGATGCCCTTCAATTGGGGAATGGCTAAGCAAATTGTGGTATATGTTGGTGATGGAACACTATTGTGCAAAAAGGAATAATAAAGTGGAGGAATTCCATGGAGATTGGAATGACCTCCAGGAAGTGATGCAGAGCGAGAGGAGCAGAACCAGGAGAACATTGTACACAGAGACTAATACACTATGGTATAATCGAACATAATGGACTTCTCCATTAGTAGCGGTGTAATGTCCCTGAACAATCTGCAGGGATCTAGGAGAAAAAACACTATTCATAAGCAGAGGACAAACTGTGGGAGTGGAAACACCGAGGAAAAGCAATGGTCTGACTACAGTGGTTGAGGGGACATGACAGAGGAGAGACTCTAAACAAACACTCTAATGCAAATACTAACATCATGACAATGGGTTCGAATCAAGAACACATGTGATACCCAGTGGGCGGCTATGGGGGGTGGGAGGGAGGAAAAGAAAATGATCTTTGTCTTTAATGAATAATGCTTGGAAATGATCAAATAAAATATTATTTAAAAAAAGAAAAGAAAATGGAGTAAAGGAATCAGATTACTATGTGAACTATAAGGATAAGGGCTGATAGAGAACTTTGAAAGCAATTGTCAGAAACTCTGACCATTCAAGCATACAATCTTGTCTTTGGGGTCACAGGAAAGATGGTGACATGATTGAGGCAGCAGGACTATAGCAGAGCAATTTAGGGAAGCCAAATGCTGAATTACCAAATATGTTAATAAAGCCTTTGATTAAAAATCATTCTTTGGGGAGAACAAAATATTAGAAGGAAGAAAAAACCAGTACAGAATAATAATACATCATTATATTTGTGTAAATCATATATAAGGGGAAAGAGAAGGGTGCACTTTGACTAGGCATATTTCATTAATCCTCACAAAATCTCTGACAATCATATTTTTCTGTGTTTCACTTAAAAAAAACCAACTTCGTTGATATTTTGTTTTTATATTATCTGCATTTCTCAGGGTTCCCTTCTACCCATTTCCTTTCACTGAGCCATCCCTAATGACAAAGAATTTTTAAAAAGAAAAAAGAAAACAGTTCAGCAAAAATAAAATATTTAAGAAGTCAGATATCTGTAGTTGAATGCCCATAGTCCCAATCTTGGTAAAGAAGACAAGGAGGTGGGTGCCTCTTCTTTAGGGCTGAACTTGGTCATTAGAGTTTCATATCATTCAGTTTCAGCTATTTTGTTGTTAATGTTCTTTCTTTCCAGTTATTAATTAATTAGTTAATATTAATTAATAATATATATTACATATGCATGCATATACAACAATAACATATAATATATGTAATAATATGTATTATACATATTAATATATATAATATATAAATGTAGTTATTATATGTGTGTATATAATGTTCATATACATCTGCTTTTCTTGTTATGCTTACTTTGAATCAGTTCATATAAATCTTCCTATATGTATTTGTCATATCCATTTTTTCATTTAGCAAGTAAATAGTCTATTATATCCACATAGTACAATCTCTTTAGTCATTCCTCAGTTGCCTGTTGTTGACATTCTAGGTGAATGGGAAGTAAATTTGAAGCTGTCTGGTACAGTTTATCTGCTAGTATTCATTTCTTCAGGAAATATCACTCCTTTTGTTCATTATATTTGCTTCTGTCCTTAGAATTCTTCCTAATTTTCTCATTTATGAAAATGATTATGGCACCATTAATGACTTTTGCAGGGTAAAAATGTTTTGTTGTCAAATATTCTGATGAATGCCCCTCTTGTGTGACTGTCCTCTATACCCTCCTATAAATTTACTATGGGGGTCTATCTATTGTCCTGGGAAAGAAAAAGAAGGTAACAAATATTTAAGGGACTACTATGTAATTTGTTGTTTTCTAAGTTGCTTTCACAGGAATCCCTTCACTTTGACACCACTGGGGAACATTCTCTTGACCTTGTGAGAATACCAATGGCATATGTAGGCTACCAGCTAAAGGATCACTTAAAATGCTGAAATAAAAACTCTGAAAACTTATTCAAGAAGCTGTAATATAATATTGTTATTTAAATTAAGTATTATGTATTGAAATAAAACAGCAGATTTGAAGTCAGAAGATCTATTTTTTGAGTCGATTCATAGATTACAAATTGTGACAGTTTAGGCAAATCATTTAAATTCTTGGTCTCAGTTAATATATTTTTAGAATACAGACGTTTTCATTATCTGCCTCATGGTGTTGTTGTGAAATTCAATGAGATAGAACAGGGGTTTTTGACCTGGGACCTGCAAGTACATTTTGAAAAAACAAAACAAAACAATTTCAATAGAATTGGTTTTTTTTGGTAATCCTAGGAATTTTATTTTATGAGTTTAACAAATAGGGTTCACCAGACTGCCAAAGAAGTAGTGAAACCCTATTTCAGGTCTCCAAATCCCTTGAGACAGAATATGCTATATGCTTTGTAATTATAAAGTATTATAAAAATGCAAGTTAGTGTCATTATTTACCAAATCTGTGATTTTATTGATTTAGAGAACCCCTGATGAACTACTTCTTCTTGATGATTTCTGGAAGCTCCCAAATTTTCTTTTTTGATGAGTTCTGGAAGCCCCCAAATTTCACATCCAGAGTCAACTTTTTTGTTGTTGAGTTTCTCTATTCTTTATAGACTGATCCTTTTATGAGAAGCACATTGTCATATAGGATCATTGCTGGGCTTATACTCTAAGGATTTCCAGTTTGATAGGATTGGCCAGTGTTTATGTAACAATGGCAAATCCATCAAGAATTCAGATTCACTTCCATATCCAAGAACCCCCCCCCCAAATTCTGATTATGGCAACAACAATTATTTTGTCAAGAATGCAACAATCCTCTTCTGTTTATTCACATGTAGCTTATGTTAGAAAAAATCAACAAAAATGAAAGTATTTTTATAAATGCCTTTCTTTTTATCTACTTCAGTCTCTTGGGAGTAATTTTTTTTTCCTTTCTCAAGCCCTCACACAGGAATGCAGTCCTATCAGGATGGTGTACCTAAGATCCCAACAGCCTGCATCACTGTGGAGGATGCAGAGATGATGGCAAGAATGGCTTCTCGGGGGACTAAAATTGTCATCCAATTAAAGATGGAAGCAAAGAACTACCCAGATGCAGAATCTTTCAATACTGTAGCTGAGATCACTGGGAGCAAGTATCCAGAACAGGTATATGTTGTGGCACAAAGAATATGCTTCATACAATTCAGAAGTGTGCTTCTAGTCAGTTGTCTGATTTTAGTGGATTTGGAGGAAATATATTTCTACTGATGACAGCAATAACTGACTGATATAAGTGCTATTGATTTGTTTTGCACAATGCTTTGTTTCTATATTATCCCAATGAAGTAGGTACTACAGGCATTATTGTCCTCTTTTTACAAAAGAGTAAACCAAAGCTTAAAGAAAGGGTGATTTGTCTATGGTCCTAGTAGGTATTGGCATTGAGATTTGAACCCAAATTTCAAGCCTACCTATACCATGTTCCCTCTCAACTTCCAAAGTCTTATTTTAGACAGTAGACTCAAGTTCCTCTTCATTTAAACCTCTAGGAAGATCTTATTCAGAATGAACAGAACTTACCAGCCTGTTTCATTTCCTTTTATTTTCTGTGCTCTGTAAAGGTGTTAATGATAATGAAAATGTTCAAGAAGCCAACTGCCCATAGGATGAAGAAGTATGTAGGACTTGGGTATAATCTACAAATGTGAAAATCAGCATGAATAACTAAAAGCTAACTATGTGGATGTACATAGGGCCTTTACTTTAAGATAAGATGCTGAATTATATTTTTTCCCAGAAAACCAGAGTTTTGATAACTTAAAATTTAATTATACATGAAGCCACTTTTGGAAGGTTTTCTCAGACAAATATTTTTTAGTAACAGAGATGAAAATTGTTCTTTTGAAAATGGTACTGAGAGTAATAGTGCCAGACATTTGGCAGGAGGATACCAAGGAGATGACTAGAATTAGAGTACATCTGGGGAGAACTATATCTTCTGTCCTCCTTTCTCTCTTACTCTGAGTAATTCAAAGAAGAATGCTCATTGAATTTATGTTTCTTCTCTCCTTTTTGTAAAGGTTTCCTTCTGCTACTAGTTAGGACATTAGAGAGAATGACATACCTGCATGACTAGCCTACCAGAGGCTTGATACACCAAGAGTCATGGGAACACTGAGAAGGCAAGAGCTAATGTTTTTAGGAATCCATGCTATAGATTTCATTTAAAGGATATTCTAAATAAATAAACCATTCTCATATGATTTTATAGATAAGAAAAAAATCCATATAAATTAGGAGTTGCTAGTGTCTTTTCTGTGAGCTTTTTTTCAGCAACAGTACTACCCTCCATAATCTTTTCTGTCATTGAGGATAATTAGAGTAAGGTCTATTACAACTAGGTAATGGATTTATTTGTTTTGGTTTTCAAGAGGATAGAAAAAAAAGAACAAGGTGAGGATTGGAGAATGAAGGTGGTATTGCAGAATGATAGAAAAAGCAGGAATGGGTTATTTGAGAGAAGAATGTGTTATAGTATGATTGAATGAATGTCTCTAATAGTAAGAAGAAGAAAAAACAGAAACCATCCCCTCCCTCCAAAGATTCAAGAATTCTTTGTGAGATTAGGAGATAACAAAATGGGATTGCAGCTAAGAGGAATAAAGGGAATGACTGAGTCCACAAAATTATAAGAAAGGCAGATGGAGAAATAGGGGAAGGAGTGAAAATATATGAGTAAAGTACTAAAATTTGTTCTTTAGAGATTAGTCATTGAGTTACAGAGCCTGGGAATTAGAAGAATCCTCAGAGGCTCTCTTTTATAACTAGTGTCTCATCAGGAAGTCTTGGACAGAATCCCTCCAAAGTTGTCAGACATTGACTGATTGAATAATGCATACAGTGAAGATCCACAGTGTCCTGGTAGAGCCCATTCCCATATTGGACAATTATGACTGTTAGAAAGTGTTTGATTACATGAAGCTTCAATATGCCTCTTTACAGTATCCACCTCTCACTCCTAATCCTGCTTTCTGGGATCAAATAGAACAAATCTAATCCTTTTTCCTGGTTGAGAGTCTTTCAAATACTTGAAGCCAGTCCTATCTTATGTCTTCTAGGCCTTTTCATTTCTGAATCAATATCCCTGGTTCCTTCTTTTGGTCCTCTTATACCAGGCCCTCTAATTCTCTTGACATTTTGGTTAAGTGAAAAAATCATGATAGAAAAGGCATTTCTTAAGTATTTCCTGTGTGCTAGGCACCATTCTAAGTGCTTTAGACAAAAACACAAAAATCATGGCAGCCCCTGGTCTTGGGGAGCTCATACTCTAAGTGTAGAAGATACACATAAAAAAATTCAGCTCTGGGGAGCAGCAGGATAGCTCAGTGGATTGACAGCAAGGCCTAGAGATGGGAAGTCTTGGGTTCATATCTGACCTCAGACACTTCCTATCTGTGTGACCCTGGGCAAGTCACTTAACTACCATTGCCTACCCCCTTACCACTCTTTTGCATTGTCACCAATTCACTGTATTGATTCTAAGATGGAAGGTTAGGGTTAAAAAAAAAGTTCAGCTCTAGTGGAAAGAACTGAGAGCACAAAGAGGATAGGCTATGCTCTAGTATCTAGGGATCAGAGGGATAAGTGGTAGAAGAGAGGCTAAGATTTGATAGCCCTTCATCTATCTAGAATGATTGTAGTTGGTGACTCGTAGTTTATTCAAGTGGAATGAACAGCAGTGTCACCCTAGTGGGATCTGGAAGTAGGGTTATAGGAGAGAGGAGGCAAAGAGATGAAGCTTTACCAACTACCATTCTGGTGATGCAGTGGATACAATGATGGGCTGGAGTCAGGAAGTCCTGAGTTCAAATTTGACCTCAAAACACTTACCTTTTGGCTGCCTCAGTCTTTTCTATTGTAAAGGGGGGGGGGATAATAATAGTATCTATCTCACAGAATTATTGTGAGGATCAAATGAGATATTTGTAAAACACTTCACATAATCCCTGGTGTATTGTAGGCATTTAATATAAACTCTTCCCTTTCCTCCCTTCTATGGAATTCCATGACGTTTGGGATGAGGATAATAGAAAGGACAGGGGAAATTGCTCTACTCTGGACATGTTCTATCTTGAAAATGCCCTTGCTAAAATGTGGCACCCTAAATGAAACATAAAACTTTTCAGTTAGCCTGATGATTAATCAATAAATATTTACAAAGCACCTACTATGTACTAGGCATCTTGCCAAGTGCTGGGAAAACAAAAAGGAGGCAGAAGACAGTTACTGTACTCAAGTTGGTTAGAGTCTAATGGAGATGACAAAAAGACGATTCCTTGTTCTTCATGCTGTTCTCAATTCAATTTAAGATCCCATTAATTTCCTTACAATATTAGCTAATATTTATGTGGTGCATGAATGCTTATAAAGCACTTCACATATATTAACTCATTTGACCTTGAGGGTAGAAATTGCAGGTATTATTTCATTCACAGAGGAGGAAACAGATTTTTAAAATATAAGTATCTTAACTTTGGTCACAGGACTAATAAGAGTGAGAAGGAAGATTAGATTTTCAGGTCCTTTCCTCTTTTTGCTGGGCTGTTCCTATTGTTTCTTCTTGGCTGCCCTATCACACTGTAGACATATTCACATTACAGAGTGCCTGCAAACCTTGAAAATTATTTCCATGTGAACTCTTTCCTAGCTATACTTTCCCTATCCCATAGCTAGAATCAAAGATTTAGATCTGGAAGAGACTTCAGAGGTCATCTAGACTGAAGGACTCATTTTACAGAAGAGGAAACTAAAGCCCAGACAGAGTAAGTGACTTCCACAAAATCATATAACTAGTAAATGACAAAAATGGGTTTGGAACTCAGGTCTCCTGGCACCAGATCAAATGACCTTTGCATTGTACCATGCTACACTACATGTTTTTGTTTTTCTTTATTTGACAGATTAGGAAATAGAGGCCAAGGAAGTTAAATAATTTTACCAAGGTCACATAGCTAGCAAATGACAGGCTCAAGATCAAACCTGGGTCCTCTGGGTTTAAATCTAGATCTCTTTCTGCAATAGACTTTTTGAACTCAAATAGAGAATTTGAGAATTAATCCCAATTAATTACATTTTATTAGATTCTATTCTAAATTATTGGCTGACACAATCTTTTAAAAAAAACTTAACTATCATTCACTATCATCTAACTTCTTTCTTTTTTTTTGAAAAATTTATTTGATTAGTCAATTTAGGACATTATTCCTTGGTTACAAGAATCATATTCTTTCCCTCCACTCCCCCAACCCCTTCCCGTAGCCCACATGCAATTCCACTGGGTTTTCCATTTGTCCTTGATTAAAATCTATTTCCATGTTGTTGATGTTTGTACTAGGGTGATCATTTAGAGTCTACATCCCCAATCATATCCCCCTCGACCCATGTAATCAAACAGTTGTTTTTCTTCTGTGTTTCTACTCTCACAGTTTTTCCTCTGAATGTGGACAGTGTTCTTTCTTGTAAATCCCTCCAAGTTGTTCAGGATCACTGCATTGCCATTAATAGAGAAGTCCATTACATTCGATTAGACCATAGTGTATGAGTCTCTGTGTATAATGTTCTTCTGGTTCTGATCCTCACACTCTGCATCAATTCCTGGAGGTCTTTCCAGTTCACATGGAATTCCTCCAGTTCATTATTCCTTTGAGCACAATTAGTATTCCATCATCAACATATACTACAATTTGTTCAGCCATTCCCCAATATTTTTGTAAATATTCATCTATATCTCCTAGATTGACATATTTATTGCCATATAATTGGGCATAATAGTTTTTAATGATTGCCTTAATTTCCTCTTCATTAGAGGTGAGGTCTCCATTTTCATCTTGGATACTGTCAATTTGGTTTTCTTTTTTTAAATTAGATCGACTAGTACTTTATTTATTTTATTTTTTCAAATTACCAGCTTTTAGTCTTATTTATTAAATCAATAGTTCTTTTACTTTTAATTTTATTAATTTCTCCTTTATTTTGTAGGATCTCTAATTCAGTTTTCATCTGAGGATTTTTAATTTGTTTACTTTCTAGTTTTTTAATTTGCATGCCCAATTCTTTTACCTCTGTCCTCCCTAATTTGTTAATATATGAACTCAAGGATATAAATTTCCACCTAAGAACTGCTTTGGCTGCATACCATAGATTTTTAAAAGGATGTCTCATCATTGTCATTTTCCTTTGTCAGTTTTGAAGAATCCTATTATTTAATTTCCAATTAATATTTGATTTGCCTCTCCACGTACCCTAATTATTATTTTCATTACATTGTGATCTGAAAAGGTTGCATTTATTATTTCTGCTCATTTGCACTTGTTTAAAATGTTTTTATGCCCTATTACATAGTCAATCTTTGTGAATGTACCATGTGCTGTTGAAAAGAAGGCATATTCCTTTTTGTCCCTATTTATTTTTCTCCACATATCTACTAAATCTAATTTTTCTAAGATTTCATTCACTTCTCTTACCTCTTTCTTATTTATTTTTTGGTTTGATTTATCTAGTTCTGATAGAGGAAGGTTCAGGTCTCCCACTAGTATAGTTTTCCTATCTATTTCATCCTTGAGCTCCACTAGTTTCTCCTTTAGAAATTTGGATGCTATGTCATTTGGTGCATACATGTCGAGTACTGATATTTCTTTATTGTCTATACTGCCTTTTATCCAGATGTAATTACTTTCCCTATCTCTTTTAACTAGATCCATTTCTACTTTGGCTTTGTCAGATATCATGATTGAGACTCCTGCCTTCTTTTACTCAGTTGATGCCCAATAGATTTGGGTCCATTCACTTACCTTTATCCTATATGTGTCTACCTGCCTCATGTGTATTTCTTGTAGACAACATATGATAGGATTTTGGTTTCTAATCCACTCTGCTATTTGCTTGCATTTTATAGGTGAGTTCATTCCATTCACATTCAGAGTTATGATTACCAGCTCTGTAATTCCCAACATTTTGATCTCCACTCCTAGTCCTGCCCTTTCTTCTATTTCCTTCTATACCAGTGTTTTGTTTTTAATCAGTCCTCATAATTCCCACCTTTGTAAATATGTAAATTTTTATAAATATGTAAATCATACATATATATGCAGATATATGTAAAGATGCTATCTTTACATATATATGTATGATAAAGATATCTTTATCCTGTGTTGCCTACATATATTTATATAATATATAAGTAATATACTAAAATAATGCTATATAATAAATATATAAATATGCATATATTCACATTCACACCATATACACTCCTCTTTATCTCACATATGTGCATATGTATTAACACAACATATAAATATACATATAGTGTGTGTGAATGTATATATATACCCTAAGTTTATGATACATATATATATATATATATATATATATATACATCCACACATATATACTATTTGCATAAAATTATATATAGGATAAAGGGATATATGTGTTTGTGATACATAGTGGTGTGATTGAGTGAAATAGACCAAGACTGAAGAGATGAAATCCAAAGAAAAGCTCCAGAAAGCAGATAGAATACTCCAGACCCAGACCCAGACCCATTGGGGGAGGGGAGAGAGATTCTATAGAAGATTGGAGGAGGGGCAGTTAGCCCAGTATCTGAGTACCTGGACACACTTCTTCAGTGGTTTGGTCACTTCACCACTTGACTTCACTTCTCTCTGGCCAACCTCTCTGAAAGAGGAAGGCTGAAGAGGTGCTTGGCTGTTATCCTCCTTGACCTGGCTGAATTTAAAGAGTCTTGCCCAGTGAAGATCTCAACTGAATAGAAAGGACTTTGAACTGAAGATAGATAGGGAAATATAGTTTAGGGAAACCCCTTTCCTTCTCTCCTGTTAAATTTCCCTATCCCCTCTTTCCCCAAAGCAAATAAATTAGACCGTATACTATAAGAAGCTGTCTTTAACTTTGTAGTAGGAGGGAGAATTTAAAATATTCAAAAGGAAAGATTGGGGAGAGGCTGACTTACCATCTGGTTGGCAGAGACTCCATTTGGCTGTTTATCAGGGAGAACAAGGAGGAAGGTGTTTCTCTGAATTCATTCCCCTCAACTTAACCTGCTTCCTGGGGTAACATCTATTCAGTCCCCCTCTCTCACTATTCTCTTCCAATACAGTGGATACAGAGTCTTCTTTTAGGAGAAGGCACTAGTAATTAACTGAGGGGTAAGAGGTTGTGGGAAGGGTCAGCATTCATGAAAATCATAGATTTAGACCTGGGAGGCACCTTAGCACTTACTGAGTCCAACAAGAGAGATTGCTCAGGATTACTTAGCCAGTAAGTTTGGTAGGCAGGATTCAAACTTGGAATCAAGTTTCTTGATTCCAAATCCAGAATGCTTTGCCCCCAAGAGGAAGACCATTCCAGGTATGTGGGATGACCACTCTAATGGTGGGGAGATCTGAAATAGAAAGATAAGTATGAAGAATACCAAGTAAGAAAGTCTGGTTATACTTGAGTTTTTAGAGGTTATTATTATTAAAAAAAATATTAAGTGCTTCCTCTGGGCATAGGGCTGTGCTAAGTTCTAGAGTTATAAATAGAAAAGCAAAACACTTCCTTTTCTCAAGCAGCTCATGTTTGAATTGAAGAATCAATCCATAGTATCGGAGGTTTGAGTTACAAATCAAATTGAAAGGCATCATAGTCTTTATGGTGCAGATGTAAAACAGATGTTTATGAATATTCTTTAATGTCATTTCCATTAATAAAACTGTATTAGTTTCTGATATTGAGTCTGAATGGGAACTAAGTTCCCCAAGGTCTTCAGAAGGTTTCATAAGCTGACCTTTGAAGGCTTTCATTTTTATCTTCATCTACACTTCCAGGTTGACAGTGACATAAATTGTAATTTAGTTAATTTAGGTTGACTTACTTTTCCCTGACATATCCTTGTTAAAATGCTCTAAATTATAGCAGAACAAAGTGCTAAATAATGCTAAGTAAATTTTCTACAATGGAAATTATCTCTAAAAAAGCAGAGGTTTGTTGGATGTGTCAAACTTTCCTCCCTTTGTGTGGAGGCAGAACATTCTGAAGTGGGGAGGAGATTGACTGTAGGGATGATTGAAGAGTGCAACATCAATCACTGATGATTGACACTCTTCTGAGGTGACACCATCCTTTTTGAAAAGAAATATTCACTTCCTACCACCTTATTCATGTATTCATGGATATATTACTTAAAGAAAAGGCATTAACAGGTGAGAATTCTTTTCAGTTGGTCAAGGAACCATGTGAATATAGCCCTGGTATTATCTGTGTATTGCCTTCTCTCTTGGTTTAAAGCCCATAGGTGACTAAGCTGGTAGACTGGACCTAGCCTCAGTGTCCTTCTTGGAGAAACTAGAAAAATGTCCTTGTGTCCTTCCTACCACTCTTCCATTTACCAGGAAGCTTGGCAGCTCCCTAGAGACTTTGCCAAGGTACAATAACTTATAAAATGAGAGCAATGATATTGACCCTTGAAAAAATACTCTATGAAAGCCAGGACTGGAAGCTAATGCAACTGATTAAAATAACAGAAAAACAAACCTATTAGAATGCATAAGCCTGTGTGAATTAGTGGCTAAATGTGATAGATTTGGAGTCAGTAAGACTCGGGTTCATATTCTACCTCTAACATTTTCTAGCTATGGAAGCTATGGCAATGGGGAAGTTATTTAACCTGAATATCAGAAAACTCTTAATAGGATGAGTTAGAGATTGGCCAATGAAAACTTTCTGTCCCAATGAAATCATAGGTCCTTTATAGATTTTATACTAGAACTCATTTCTAAGTAAGTATTGTCTCATCCAATGATTCCGCCATTATTTAAAGTTAGATAGTAGAGGAAGATCAGGACTCTTCAGTTCATTATTAGTCTGCTGTTTACTATTTGCATGACCTTGGAGAAACACCTAGAGAAGGTGGGTTTTTTTGTTTGTTTTGTTTTGTTTTTTGAGCAGGAGGTGACTTTCCAGGATCATTCAATTCATTTCCTTGTGGACACAGATTTTAGAGGGCCTAGAAGGCTAGGTTGAAGAATTTGGGACCTATTTGGTAGGTATAGGAGGCCAGTGAAAGCTTCCAAGGAATGGTATCTTGGGATTGTATACATAAGAGAGACTAGTATGACAGTGATAAAGGGAATTAATTAGGAGAGAAGAATACAAATTGGAATGTTGTCACAATAGTCCATCCAAGACCTAATGAAGACCCCTACTAGAATCAATGGAAGAGAATAAAGGGGGTGCAGATACAAGAGTTTTTCACAAAGAAGAATCATCAGGACTTGGCAACTGAGAGCATGTGACTAGTGCAGAGGGAAGGAAGGAAGAACAAAGAAGTCAGAGATGATACCAAGGTTCCCAAGCATGGTTGATTGGGAAAAATAGTTGTAATTACTAGAAATTCACTGATGTAAATAGATAGAGAAAAGGAAGTCAGTGATGACTTTCGAAAGAGCTATTTTTTTCACTGCAAAGGACTATTTGAAAACTTCTAAGGAAACCCAAGTTTCATTTGATACAAGAAGTGGAAAGAGTGCTCCAGAAAACTTTTCCAAGATGTAGAGGAATTTCTACAGCATGGTATTGATGTAGTCTCAAAAGTCTTGATTTGAGGGACCCTAGTCATTCTCTGTTGTACAAGTTGTTTTTAACCTAACTCAGCTTCCTTTTCTTTCTCCTTGTTCTCTGTTCTTTTGACCCCAAGTCAATAAGCTTTGATTGATCACTTACAATGTTGGAGGCACTGTGCTAATAGCTGAGAATACCAAAAAAGGGCAAAAATACTCTTTGCTCTAAAGGAGCTCACATTTTAATATATTTGCCTACTGTATGTATATATATATATATATATATATATATATATATATATATAATACTTTTCTCTTTGATTTTTAATAACTGCCTCCCAGTTTCTTTTTTCTTTTCTTGTTTATGTACTGACTTCCAAATCCCAACCCTTGACTTCTTTTCTGAATTCAAGTCCTTCATTTCCAAATGCCAGGTGGACAATTTCCATTTGTGTATCTGGCCAGATACATAACATAACATAAACATTTCCAAACTGATGAAATCTTGGCTATTTCTATTTTTTCCACTTTTTAATTTTTTAGTTATGCATGGAAACAATTTTTGACAATTGCTTTTTGACATTTTAAAATTCAGATTTTTCTCTTTCCTTTCTTTTCCTTCCCAAGGTGATAGAATAGTGAATAGTCTGATATGGGTTATATCTGTACTTTCATGAGTTTCATATTTCCACATTGATCATACCATGAGAGAAGACATATCACACATAGAATAGAAATTTCATGAAGGAAATATGGTAGAATATTGCCTGCTTTGGACTGCACTCAGATTTCAACAGTTCCTTCTTTGGTTGTGGATGGCATTTTCATCATGAATCTTTTGTAGTTATCTTAGAGACGTGTTTTACTGATTATGGTTTAATCTTTCACAGCTGATCACTGTATATTTCTGTTATTGTATACATTGTTCTTCTGGTTCTGCTTACTTCATTTTAGTATCAGTTCATATAAGTCTTTCCAGGTTTTTCTGAACTCATCCTGTTCATCATTCATTATGGTATAATAGAACTCCATTACAACCATATACTACAACTTATTCATCCATTCCCTTAGTGATGAATAATCCCTCAATTTCTAATTCTTTGCCGCTAGAAAAAAAAAAGAGCTGCTAAAAATATGTTGGTATAGCTAGGTCCTTTTCCCTTATTTTTAATTTCTTTGGGACACAGAACCAGTAGAGGTATTGTTAGGTCAAAGGATATGCATAGTTTTATGGGCCTTTGCACTTGATGCCATATGGCTCTCCAGAATGGCTGTATCAGTTCACAGTCCCAACAACAATGTATTAATGTCCCAATTTTCCCATATACCCTCCAATATTTATCATTTTCCTTTTTGGTCATGTTAACCAATGTTAGGTCTAAAGTGGTATCTCAAAGTTGTTTTAATTTGCATTTCCCTAATCCATAGTGATTTGAAGCATTTTTCACATGAATATGGATAATTTTAATTTTTTTTCCTTTGAGAACTACCTGTTCATATCCCTTGATAATTTTTTTTCAATTAAGGAATTCTTTGTATTTTTAAAAATTTGACTATGTTCTTCTTATATATTTGAGAAATGAAGACACTTGCTATAAAACTTTTTTCTAAATTTGTTGTTTCCCTTCTAATCTTTTTAAAATTTAATTTATTATCCCCTAATTACATGTAAAAACAGTTTCCAACATTTTTAAAAGAATATTGAGTCTTCAGTTCTCTCCTTCCCTCTCTCCTCACCAACTCCCTAATCTCATATAGATGTGACACATGCAAATCATTTAAAACATTTCCCCATATTAATCCTTTTGTGGAAGAAAACTCAAATAGAAAAAAAATTAAGAAAGGGAAAGAAGTCTGCTTTAGTCTGGATTCAGACTCAGTTCTTTTTCTCTGGTGATAGATAACATTTTTTGTTATGAGGCCTTTGGAATATTTTTGGAATATTGTATTACTGAGAATAGCTTTCACAGTTGTTCATTGTAAAGTATTCCTGTCATTGTACAGTGTTCTCTAATTCTGCTTATTTCACTTTGCTTCAATTCATATAAGTCTTTCCAGGTTTTTCTGAGTTCCTGCTTGTCATTTCTTATAGCACAATAGTATTCCATTACTATCATATACTCTAACTTACTCAGCCATTCCCCAATCAGTGGATATTCACTTGTTTTCATCTTTGCTCCACTAAAAAGAACTACTTTAGATATTTTGTACATATAAGTCTTTCTCTTTTTTGTTTTTTATCTTTTGGGGATACAAATCCAGTATTGGTATTATTGGGTCAAAGGATATATACTGTTTTATAGTCCTTTGGGCACAGGTAAAAATTGTTCTCCTGAATAATGGAATGAGTTCACAACTCTCCCCCAACAATGTATTCTTGGCCCAGCTTTTTCATATCCTTGCCATATTTTGTCACTTTCCTTTTTCTATCATAATATTTGATCTGATAGGTGTGGCATGGTACCTCAGAGTTGGTTTAATTTAGATTTCTCTAACTTAATTATTTTAATTATTAATAATTTAATTATTTAATATGAACTCCCTATTAATATCCTTCGACCATTTATAATTTGAGGAATGATTTGTATTTTTATATATTCAATTCATTTCTCTATGTGTTTAAGAAATGAGGCATTTATTAGAGAGCCTTTTTGAAAAATGTGTGCCATTATGATTGCTTTCCATCATATTTATCCTCTTTTAGTTTCTGACCTTAACTTCCCTCAATGTGTCCTCTTCTCTTAGCCCCACCTTTCTTCTCTTATCCCCTTCCCCTCCTACTTTCCATCAGAGTAAGATAGTTTTCTATACCCAATTGATTGTGTATGTTCTTCCCTCTTTGAACCTGTTTTGATGAGAGTAAGGTTTACATACTCTCCCCCTCTCCCTGATCTTCTTCATCCATAGTAAATGCTTTCATGCCTTTTTTATGTGCAATAATTTGCCCCATTCAATTTTTCTCTTCCCCTACCTCCCAATGCATTCCTCCTTCTCATGCCTTAATTTAATTTAATTTTTATATCATCCCATAATATTCAACTACATCTCTTGCCTTCTTTCTACATATAATTCATCGAACTGTTCTAATAATGACAAATTATTTGGTGTTAACAAGAATCATCTCCACATCTTTTGATTTTTCTTTTCTGTTTACCTTTTATGATTCTTTTGAGCCTTGTGTTTGAAAGTCACATTTTTTATTCAGCTCTGGTCATTTCATCAACAATGTCTGTAAGTTCTCTATTTCATTGAATACCCATTTTTTTCTGAAGGATTATGCTCATTTTTGCTGGGTATATGATTCTTGGTTGAAATCCTAGCTCCTTTACCCTTTGGAATTTCATATTCCATGCCCTCCTATCCTTTAATGCAGCAACTAAGTTTTGTATTATCCTTAATATGGGTCCATGATATTTGAACTTTGTCTTTTTGGCTGCTTACAATATTTTCTCCTTGACCTGGAAGTTTTGGAATTTGGTTATAATATTCCTGGATGTTATCCTTTTGGGATTTCTTTCAGGTGGTAATTGGTGGATTCTTTCAATTTCTATTTTGTCCTCTGGTTCTAGAATCTCAGGACTCACATCCAATGATTTCAATAGGTACCAAAAGGCACAATACAAGTGAATGAAGTAGAGTGAAGAGACAGAGCTGTGGAAGGATAGAACTCTGTTTGAGGTGGATAATAAGTTGATATTTTAAAAATTGCAAAACATTTTCTCATTTGAATCCTACAGGTAGATTCCTATGAAGTAGAGTCTTAAAATACTGTTACCCCTATTTTATAAATGGAAACTGAGTCACAAAGAGGTTAAATAATTTACTCATGATCATGTAACTACTAAACATCAAACTCGGAATTTGAAGTTTGATCTTCTAGACTACAACACAGCTGGGTTGTAGAGTGGCTAGAGTACTGGGCCTGGAGTCAGGAAGATTCATCTGTCTGAGTTCGAATCTGGCCTCAGACACTTACAAGCTATGTGACCCTGGGCAAATCACTTAATCCTGTTTACCTCAGTTTCCTTATCTGAAAAATGAACTGGAGAAGGAAATGGCAAACCACTCCAATTATCTTCACTAAGGAAAACACCAATCAGGTCATTTAGAGTTGGATGCAACTAAAAACATCTGAAGAACAATATCTTCCTAACTCCTTGTCTATTACTCCACCTATTATACCACTCTATCTGAGTATGAAAATAAGGAAAGATCTCATCATTTTTACTTAGAGCAGTAAATTTGGATGAGGAGGAGTTTAGAAGGTAGGCTGGTGGAACATGTGTGAGAAAGGAGAGATGGCATACCTTGTAAATAAAAAATAGACATTGCAAAAGCCCATATCATCTTGATTCTCTGACACCGACCTTTCCTAAGTGACTTTTCATGCTATACCATAAGGCATTTTCATTAGATACAGTGTTTGTGAAACTTAAATATCTTAAAGAATTTTTCTAAAATGTGGGGAGAGAGCAAAAATTCATCTTAGAAAGATCTGTGGGAAAAAAAGGTGCTTCTGATTTTTATATGTACAATTAAGCTGTTTTTCCAGAGCACCAGTTACGGAAATTTCCTGTAAACAAACAGCCTTGTTCTTTGTTGACAGCTCTTTTCAGGGATTTTAACATAACTTCAACTCTAGCTAGCCAGCAAAATTATAAAACATCCAGTTACTATGCTAGCTAATGGGAAATATTTTTTAAATGATATAATTGTTATCTGAATTTGAGAAGGACACTTGACCCATTTTTTTTTTAGCCAGCAGGGCAGTCAAGTGGAAAAAGCCCAGGGTTAGAAGAGGGGAAGCTCAAGTTCCTCTCCCTCCTCTACCACTAAATAACTGTGTGACCTTCAGAAATCATGAAATTTACCTCTGCATTATTTGTATTTCACCTCTTTATATTTTAAAGGTGATTTCCCACCTTTCAAAAGAGAGGATTGCATTAACTGATCCCTTCTAGTCGACCTTTCTGGCTCTAAAGTGATGATTGTAATGCATATTTAGATATGAAATATATCTTTTGATAAAGAGTGTGCCATATTTGCCCGGAGGAAGCCTGAATATTACCAAATTGAGTGGAGCCTCAGGATTGCAATGAGATTGGCCTCCAGAAATAACACTTAGCATTTCTTCTGTACTTTGTTGGAACAGTGATCTCATTGCTGTGTATACTTCCTCCAGTAGTGGTGACCAAAATCTATCTGTTGCTTCTAGCTAGTGTTAGCCAGATGAAGACTTTTCTGATCAACCTATCCACCAAAGTCTATCTCCCCAAAGTGCCTTGTATAGATTTTTGTATGTTCTTTCTATGCATGTGTAAACTCCCCTGACGGAATGTTGGCTCCTTGAGGCCAGGGGCTATTAAGTTTGAAGGAGGGGCAGCCTTAGCACTTATCATCATATCTGACCCATAGTAGGCACTTTAAAAGGCTTTTTGATTGATTATGCCACTTTTCCCCATCCTCTATATGGCATGTCTACCCAACATACTTGGGACTTTTCTCTAGATCCCTTGATATGTCAAAGATCAGGTTATTCACTGTTGTTCACTTCTATTTAACTCTTTGGGACACCAAGGACCATATTGTCCATGTGGTTTTGGGCAAAGATACTGAAATGCTTGGCCATTTCTTTCTCCAATGGATTAAGGAAAACAGCTGTTAAAATAGCTTGCCCAGATTCACAAAGCTAGTAAATATCTAGCTCGATTTAAACTCAAGTCTTTCTGATTCTAGTGCCAGTGCTCTATCTGCTGAGCCATCTAGCTGACCCTGTAGGCTATTTATTAGTTATCACTTGTTCTGGCTACAGGACCAACCCAACTTTTCTCCAATCCCTCCTCTCTCCAATCATATATCTCTCTCAAGGCATCTTATATAGAGAGCTTCTTCTGTACAACTTATCATTGGTAATATAGGGTCTCCCAAAAGACTTAGGATGGTTTTCAGCCATTTAAACTTTAAATCATTTTAGTTTAAATTATTAAAACTTTAAGCTTTACTTTAAATTGTACTAAGTCTCTTGGGTCATTTTGTGTGTGTTAACTTAGTCATGCTTCTGCCATGTTTCTCTCCACCAACTTTTGTGTGACCTGAAACTTTAAATCTTTAGGGACCATAGAATTTTGTTCAACAGTTGAATAACTACAAAAAAGTCCTTGAATAATTAAAATTTTTTCAAGTTTAAAATTCAATTTCTTTTAATAAACTTTAATTCATCAATAGTAGTGGAATTAACTACTTTTGGACTTTATTATCACAATCTTTCTTATGCTTAATATAGAAGAAATTGCTGAAAGCAATATTGGGAAGACTAGATAGGCATAGAGGAGGTCTGTGTTAGAAGTGACAGTTTGGAGGATGTTGAGGGATTGGTTGACCAAGTACATGAAAGAGCGAAGGACACCAAATGTTTGGAGAAAATTAAGGTGGTTTTTATTTGCTAAGCATAGTTATATTTCAAAGGATATAATTTGACTTGGAAATAAATATATGAAAATACTATGATTTTATCATCACTGTGGACAGTTGTCAATGGGAGAATTCCCTGCAACAGCTCAGATCACAGCCTTTTCTGAATGAGTAGTGTGGCTCTGGGGGGTTGCCAGATGTTCAGAGAAGTAAGTGACTTCACTATCCATGGAGTAACTATCAGAGCTATAATTTGAACCCAGATCTTTCTTACTCCAAGAATAATACTCTATTTACTATAATCCACCACTTACCTCTTTTTTAGAGTGGAGGGGCTGTGGTCAAGGAGGTGCTGGTAAATGGTTAGCAGCTGGCATTCCTAAACTACAAGAAGACACTTTTTAAGTTTAACATGCCTCATTAACATTTTCCCCTCACCTTCCTGAGTCTAGTCAATCAATAAAACAATAAATCAAGCCCTAGTTTGTAGCATTTGCTGATTTCTTAGGTATAAAGTGCTCACACTGAAAATTTAAAAATCCAATATGAGCTGGATCTAGGACACTGCTGCCTATAGCAGATAGAAATATACATTGCAGGGGACATACGTTTTATGTGTACAATAATAAATAATTCAACTTAAAGAATAATGTGTGCAATATGAATTTTAAAAAATAAAATTTTGAAAATCAAGAAATCCCATTGAAGAATATATCAACATTTATGTCTTAAGCATCCTGTTAAAGGAGCAAACAATACACTGCAGACCTGATGGCCATATTTATTGTATGAATAATTAAAATTTTTTTCAAAGCTTATTAGGAAAAGGCAGCTTTTTTGTCTGCCATCTGAATATGTAGTTTAGAGATTTGTAAAGCCCTCTCAATGGGAACAGCAAGTTATTCTGCTTGGGTGGGAGTCTTTTTTACAAAGTTAAACAGCTATTTAAACTTTAATAACCAAAGAAATGATTAAATCTTTCATGAACTCATTGGTTAGAAAAGTTCATTTGTTCACATTTTAACCTTGAGCTAGAAATTAGGTGGGGAGACAGTTTTAAACTGGAATATTTAATTCTTTCTTAAAATTTTGAGCATTTTATGACTCCAAACTGGCCAATCTAAACCTTGGGTGGGGTGAGAGGGATGAAGAATACATGTGTGGCGAGGGTGAGCAATTTCATTGTTTATTTTTCAAATTTCTAAAATGTGTGCTTTCCAGAACATGCCTGTGGGCCTATAAAAGTAGCAACTAGAATGAACGAAAGCCAGGTTGACTGGTTTGAGTTGGTTAGACATCTAGGTAGTCAAGCAAAGAAAATAAATTATCCTTTTGTGGTACTCAAACAGAAGGACCTGGTTGTACTAGAAAAAAAATGAATTTTTAAATGAAAGTGAGAATATTTTCCCCCTCATAACATTTCTCTTCCTTTGTTCCATGAGCTCTTGCCATGGTTATCCCAATGAGCTTCTTAATCATTTAAATCTGAATCCTATTTAAGGGGAACTTATTTTTGCACAAGTCATATCCCTCCCAGTAGAAATATCAAGTCAAAGGAGCCTCATGGTATAGTGGAAAGAGTGCTTCTTTGGGAGTTAACTGGGCCTTGGTTCAAGTGTCAGGTCCTCTATCTGCAAGCCCCTTCACCTCAGCTCAGATCTCTAGCCTTGTCTGCCTTAGAAAAATGAAAATAACATCATTCCTTCTTCTTCATGTATTTGATCTCTCACCTAATCACTGTCTGTCTGAAAAGACTTTATCCAGAAACTAAATAAAACATTAGACATTGGAAAAAATCTATCTACAATCTTTCCTTAATAAATAATAGTCTACTCTCTGATCATATTCTCCTCATTCCAGAGATTCTGAATTTCCTTTGGTCACCATTCAAACCTCATTCCCTGTCCCCCATCTTCTGACTATCCCTGAGACTTGACTCCCTCCTAATGAGAAAGCTTTCCTGGCTAATCTTTCCAGCACTGGCTGCATGTTCACCCATTCCCTTAAGCTTGCTGGCTGAGGTGAAGCTGTTGGAATTCTCCTTGTTCCCTATTACCACTTCCAGCTTCTTTACCATCACCACTCAGTAACCTCCCTTCCTTTGAGGTTCTCGCAATTCACATCTTCAATCCAATCTAAATCCTGTTAACTATTGTCTACTGATGTCCAACATACCCTCCTTCTTCCTCAGTGAGTTCAGTACCTGCCTTTCTCTTCATCCCATTCCATTACTAGGTGCCTTCAATATACAGGCAGATATTCCCTTAATCACCATAATTTCACAGTTTCTTAGTTTATGACCTAATCCACTCCACTTCAGCCATGCACAAAAGACATTTGTAATCTTGATGTTGCCATCATCCACAAATATTCTGCTTCCAAGTTGATGAACTCTGAAATTCCTTTATCTGATCACAATGTATTATTATTCCACCCTTCCCTCTTCCTCACAACTCCAAACCCTATTCTTTGTCCACACCATGACTTCCAATCCTTTGACTCCTCAGTTCTCTCCCAGGCTATCACCTTGCAATAGCCAAACTCCTCTACTCTGCCTATCTTAACCCTTTGACAAATGGGTTCAATTCTATATTGTTCTCCTCCTGAGTCCCTTGCCCCCTTATAATGCTGATCTTGCCCTGCCATGCCTACACCTTTAATCATTCCCATCATCCCCATATTCTTACTTTACTCGTTTTGCTGAAAGAACGTAGAAGAAAAATAATAAAAGTGTGCTATTCAACTACAACTTTATGTTACACAACCTCAACTGGCTTCTCACTGTTACTAAGCAATTTTTCTATGATTCTCTTATAAAGGCAATCTCCCATTTACTATCTCAACTTGGTATCTCTTTCTTCACAGTGGCTCTTCCAAAACTTTTTATCCCTCTTTATGCTTCCCATGGCTCCCTTCTCTGCTCCCTTTCAGCTGAGAACTTTGCTTCATATTTTACTGAAAACAAAAACAGACCATTCACCAACAGCTCCCTTTTCTCTCCTCATCTTATGTTACCCAGATGCCTACTGCCACCAACTCTTCCTTTACCCTTGTCTTCCACAAAGGGCTAGCCCTTCTGTCTAAGATTAATCATCCTGAATGGTTGATTATCTAATTACTAATCATTTCTTCTGAACCCTAAGACCCTAGAGTAAACTTTCCATCTGATTTGCAGCTGAAATCTTCCAAATGCGCTACTTCCCTCATTAGAATTTGAATTGTTTGAGAGCTGAGACTATCAATTTTCTATTTGTATCACCAGCTTTTTGTACCTATTAAGTGCTAAATGAATGTGTTTTCATTCATTCTTTCACTCTGGCTCTGCTTATTTCATTCTACATCAGTTCATAAAGATCTTACCATATTTCTCTGAATTCTTCTCATTGATCATTTCTTACTTCACAATGATATTCTATTATGGGTATATACCACTATTTGTTTAACCATTCCCCAATTTATTCCCATCCAATTTATTTCTAGGTCTTTACTTTAAAAACTTTAAAAATAACACATGTGATGACCACATGATCTTAATGCTTAAGTAGAAATTATAAAGGCCTGCCTGCTTACCCTATGTGTTATTTAAAAAAAAAATTAAAAACCCACCCCAAAACAAACTTGTTAGAGATTGGAGAAGGAATGAAGAAATCCTATATCCAAGTCTGGATTTAATCCTGTATAAAGTTAGTTGATAATTAGGTTTTCCTGTTACTTCTGATATTTTGAATTTTCAGGCTCTTGTTTGTTTAGAATAGTGTTAATTCAGTTTTCTTTCAAATAGAAAACAAAGCAAAATGGTCTTTAGCTAATATTTCTTTGTTTAGTTTTCTAGTTGAGCTTTTTGCATTTGGCCAAGATTCCTAGTTTTATAAACCTATTTTCAAATGGAAAGTTCAAAAGCAATTTTGTCCTCCTCTAAGATAGTTACTATGGTTTGAAAAGAAAATCTATCCTCATTTGTTCTGTTGCTTGATTTCTTGGCATTCAGTCACCAGGTAAAATGTCAACTCTGGTAGTGATTATTAATACTACTTCTGTGCTTTGAAATGTCAGTCAAGATTGCTGTTGGCCTTTGGGATTGTGAGCGACACTTATTAGACTAGTAGATCAAGGAAAAGTGGAGACCTAGTTTGTGCAGATTTTAGCAAATGATTTGACAAACTCTTTTATGTTATTTTTCTGGAAAAGTCAGAGAGATATAGGCCTGCCTACAGAACTGGGTGATATGTTTGGAACATGTTTGAATAACTGTATTCAAAAGGTTATCATTGATGTTTTGTCGTCAACTTGAACAAGGTGTGTCTTAATTCTGTGTTGTTTAATTTTATGATGAATGACTTGGACAAATCCATACATGATACGATTCCCACTTTGCTGATGCCACAAAGCTTAAAGTAATAGTAACCCTGTTGGATGACACAGTCAGGATGCAATAGTCTCTTATAAGTCTAGAACAATGGGCCACATTTAAGAAGATGAAATTTAATAGAACTAAATGTAAAGTTCTTATCTTGATTCAAAAAATCAATTTGATAATTACAAGATAGGAAAAGCATGGCTAGATGATGATTCTTATGAAGAATATCTGTGAGTTTTACTGGACTGCAACCTCAAAATGGATCAATAGTGTAACAGATTAGCTAGAGAATCTAATGTTCCTTTAGGCTACAAAGTATTCATAACACAAGAGGATATATTTTCTTTGCCCTCTGTCCTGGTCAAACAACATCTGAAATATTATGATCATTTTTAGGCACCAAATTTTAGAAAGGAGAATGACAATCTAGAGAGCATTCAAGAGAAAGTACCTGGAATGGTGACGAATCTTCAGATTATTTCACACCAAAAAAATGATTTAAAAAACTGGGAAAATTTAGACTTGAGGAAAGAAGTATTTTTTAAAATTTTAATTAATTTAGAATATTTTTCCATGGTTAGAAGATTCATGTTCTTCCCCTGCTCTCCTCCAACCCCCTCCATAGTTGAGAAAAGAAGTCTTAATGATATTTTGAAACCTGTAATGCGAAAGAAGAATTATACTTGTTTGGCTTGGCCCCAGAGAACTTGTAGCAATGGGTTTCAGCAGCAGAGAAACAGATATAGGTTCAGTGATGGTCAAACCTTACTAACAGTTATCCAAAAGTGACTTGAGATACTGTTGGAAGTAATGGAGGTAAATCTCTCCCTTCTCCCCCATGAGGTTTCCAGTGGGAAGACTAGATAACCATTTGTTGACAATATTATACCTGAGGTACTTGCTTGGGTGGTCTCTTCCAACTTTGAGTTTCTGTGATTCTCTGAGATAAACTTAGGTAAGAGAAGAGAAAATGAAAGAGCTCATAACTGGTGTACCTGGCTTCACAGAAGTAATAACAATAACTAGTATTTATATAGGGTCAGCTAGGTGGTGTGTTGGATAGAGAGCCAGGCATGAGTCGGAAAGACTCAGCTTTGGGATTTCAAATATGGTGTCAGGCAATTTGATCCTGGCATATCTCTTAGTAAAGGGCAAATTACTTCAGTAACTTTGCCACGAAAACCCAAAATAGGGTCACAAAGAGTTGGACATAGCTGAAATGACTGACCACAACAAATATTTATATACTATTTTCCATGTTTGGTCCTCATAAAAACCCTGTGAGGTAGGTGCTGTTATTATCTCCATTTTGCAGATGAAGGGAATTGGGGACATTCAGAATGAGCAATTGATTTGTAACTATCCCTCATGAGGATGATGCCCATACTCTCCCTATCTCAGTTCTTATAGTCCCTTCTAGGGTTCAAGTCTCACTTCCAGTTTTAGCTTCTAACAAGGCCTTTCCTGATTCTCCGATCTGTTAATACCTTTCCCTGTTCCATTTCTCCTTAATATCTATCTCATATTTGTGTCTATTTATGTACATGTACATTATAAGTCCACCTGGCTAGATTGTAAAGTCCTTAATGGTAGGAGATATTTGACATTAGATTTCTAGAATTTAGTGCTATACCTGGCATACAGTAGGTGCTTAATCAATATTTTTTGTTGACAGATTATAATCCCCTTTTTAATTTGAGACTCAAATGCTATATTCTGCATGAGGTCTTTTCTGCTCCCCACCACTGCTTGGACCTTTCCCCCATAATTACCTTTAATTTCTTTTGTATATATTTTGCAATCTATTGTTTTACTCAATTATAAGCTCATTGAGAATAGACATTGTTTCACTTTTTGTATATGTATCTCCAAAATCTGCCAGCACATCCTAAGGTATACAGTTAGTGCTTAATAAGTGCTTGTTGATCGGTTACTCAATTTCTGTAAGGCCTGTTCCTATTGAATTAAAAGGGACATAGGGTGCTTTAGAAGTCCTGGAACTTAGCTGGACCTTAGAAGTTCTCTAAGCCATTTTCTTTTAATAAATGTAAAACAAGCCCAGAGAGATAAAAATGACTTGCCAGAGGCCATACAGATATGAGATTTAAACCCAGGTCCTGTTTCCAAACATTTATTCTTTTTAAAAAATTAATTACTTAGTTTGTTTCATTAATATTCCCAAATATCTCCCTCTCTCACCTCCCCACCTTAGAGATTAAGAAAAAGATATATGTATATATAAAACTAAGTCTTCCTTGTTTCTATTTATTAGTACTTTCTCTGGAGGTGGACACACCCAAATCATTAATTTATTCCCCCCTCCATGGAACTGCATTTTATTTATTTATTTTATAGGATAATATTTTCTACCAACCCCCACAATTATCTATTAATAATATTTCTGACACTTGTCCATTTTCTTTTAATTTTGTGTTCTAAATTCTCTCCCTCTGCTCCTTTGGTGAGATGGTATGTAATCTGATATAGATTTTACATGTGCAATCATGCAAAACATTTTCCCATATTAATCCTTTACACAAGTCATTTATACCTCAAGGTGAATAGAAATCTCAAGATTGGCTGTTTGAAGTAATATTGAAATGGTCCCTCTTTTCCTGGTTGTCATCTGAAAGAAGATGCCACGTCTTTATTTGATTCTCTTATAGCCCTACTGGACCTAGGGCAGCCACCCTCACAGCTAATCTTACTGGAAATATGCTTGTCTGACAGGCCCTGGGATCATACCATAGCATTATGATTCTAGAATTGGAGGAGACCAAAGAATATTTTTTCAAACTTCATTTTCTAGATGAGGAATCTAAGCTTGGGGAGGTTGACTTGCCCGAGGTCACGCAGGTAGCATCAGAAAAGAGATCTGAATCCAAGTTCTCTGATTCCAAATCCTCCATCAATGATTCCATCAATGTGGCATGCTGCCTCCCTAGGGTCCATGATCTCATGAACTGACTGAATTGATTTTTTTATTCCCCCAACCCCATTCATTGTTTGAATTGTCTTCTATTTCACATCTTATGATCAAAGCCTTTCGTTTTATGGGTCACAAATAACCTCCTCATCCTGTTCTCCAGTTTAGCTTCAGCTCCTTTGTTTTTGTGGACCCACTGGCTTTTCTAGATGGGAAAACCACAGTATAATTTTACAGGAAAAAATCATGGCATGGCCAATTTGAAGCCGAGTTGATCTGAGGCTGGTGCCTTTTGAAGTTGTCTCATTGCACTATTTATTTACTGGCCTGAGATCCCAAGCTCCTCTTGAATCATCTCTGCTGGGAAACGTAGGCAGAGGTTAATGTAGTTACTTTTGCTGCCATGAAAACCAACTTCTAAGAAGCTTGAGATGCCCATTATGGCTCTGTGGTAGCTTATAGGCCATCATAGTTATGCTGTTAGTTAAATTAAACATGAACGATTGAACAAAGAATATTATTATTCAGTGCACAATCTTGACTCGTAATTTAAGGTTAAACTAACTTAATTTTGATTCATGTGAATTTTTAGCAGCAATTATGGGCATTTAATGCAGTGTTCTTTCTCAGATGGGCATCTTCCCTTTGCAAAATTACCATATTTTATTCCAAGAATTAGTTTGCCAGATTTCAGTGGCTTTCTAGTTCTTTATTTTTCTCTTGGGTGTTTACATCCAGAGGCCTCTGTGTTTATAATAGCAACCGCTTTTTTGTTTTTTAGTAACAAGAATTTGTTACTCTGATCTGGATTCCAGGGTAGAAGAAGGCCTGGTGCCAGCCCTCCACTGGAAGGAACAGGTACCACAACAGGTTCCATGATCTTGGAATGCTTGCTTCTGGTGGATGAAACAGGGTCTAGAGTCATGAAGACCTGAGTTCAACTCTGGCCTCAGACCCTTAATAGTTATGTGACACTAGGCAAGTCACCTAATTTCTACCTGCCTCAGTTTCCCCCTCTGTAAAAAGAGGGGGTCAATGGCACCTCCCTCCCAGGTTTGCTGGGATAATGAGATAATAATATGAATGAAGTGTTTTTTTAGCTCAATGACTGACCCATTAAAGGTACCTAATAAGTGATCATTTCCATCTTCTAGTATTTTGCCTTCATTCTCTTTTCCAAGTTCCAGTTAATCTTCTTGCTTTCATCACTCCCTTGCTAATAAATGGTCAGTGCCTTATTGCCTCTCTGGGGGGGAAGTATGACCTTAACATCCCTAACACTCACCAGCCTTTGCTCATCTTGCTTTTTCCAGGCTCCATGCACATAACGTATGTATAAAAAAAGGCAGAGTAGGCATTAAGTAGAGTATTGGTCTTGGAGTCAAGAAGAAAGGCATGAATTCTGATTCTACTTTTTATATGAACTGTGTGATACTGAGCAAATCACTTTAAGTCTGTTCTCTAAGGCAAACCATTCCTAGGACTTTCCTGCGATATGATGAGTGGGTTGCTATTTGCATTGCTGGATGAAGTTCTCAGAGGAGGAATTCCCCATATGGAAGATTCACAGATGCCTCTAATAGCAACGTATCTTGGGCTTGGATTCCAACTTGGATTCCTTTCTGTTCTCCATTTGTAGTGCTTTTACTTAGGTGACTCTTGAGATAGGATAATAGCAAATAGCTAACAGTTTCCTCATCTGTAAAATGAGCTGGAGAAGGAAATGGCGAACCACTCCAGTATCCTTGCCAAAGAAAACCAAATGGCGTCATGAAGATTGGGCATGATTAACAACAACGGCATTTATAAGGAACCTATTATGTGCCAGATCCTAGGCTAAATATCTTAGTTGATCCTCACAATAACCCTTGGTTGTAGGAACTGTTATTATCCTCAATTTATAGATTAGGAAACTGAGTCAAACAGAGGCTGTACCTTGGCCAGAGTCTCATCACTAGTAAGTCAAATTTGAACTGAAGTCTTCCTGATGACAAGCCCAACACTCTATACATAGTACTACTTAGCTGCCTCTGTTCATGAAGGGGAGCTGAAATCTGTCTTTGCAACTTCTGTCCATAGTTCTCAAAGTTTCCTTTTGTGTCCAGTTAAAAAAAATTAATTCATTTTCATTATGACCCATATCAGGTTAAGAAATTTAGAGCCAAAGTTGTTAAATGACTTACCTGTGAAATGTAGCTAATAAATATCTGAGTCAGGATTTGAACCCAAATCTTATAACCTTATGTCTAGTGCCCTATCCCCACTATTCCTCTAGGACTATTTAAAAAAAAAATAGGCCTAGAGATGGGAGGTTCTAGGTTCAAATCTGATCTCAAAACACTTCCTAGCTGTGTGACCTTGGGCAAGTTACTTAACCCCCATTGCCTAGCCCTCACAACTCTTCTACCTTAGAACCAATACATGATGTTGATTCTAAGATGGAAGATAAGGGTTTACAAACAAAC
This sequence comes from Monodelphis domestica, assembly GCF_027887165.1. Taxonomy (NCBI): domain Eukaryota; kingdom Metazoa; phylum Chordata; class Mammalia; order Didelphimorphia; family Didelphidae; genus Monodelphis; species Monodelphis domestica. The sequence continues at coordinate 175,044,232 of NC_077229.1, read as the reverse complement.
AAACAACAACAACAAAAACAAAAACAACTTAGAACTCTCACTGAGTTTTCAAAGAAGGGATATTCCTCAATAAGGGGTTGTGAATTTCCCATACGATGATTTCATACAGTGTGTGATGAGTGTCTAAATAAAAAGATGATGCTGGGCACAACCAACATTCCTGTTTGCATTTTGCTTTGTGTTTATTTATCTGTCATTCATATTGTATGTAACAACATTGGCACATTGTCAAAAATTCATTTTGTAAATTTATTTTGCTTTATATGCAGTTGAGGTTTTTTGTTTTTAGATTGTTTATTAAAATAATTTTAAGAACTTAAGATCAATATACCACATCATGCCTTGAGACTGGGCATTCCCACAAGCTATTGTTAATCATACTTTATTTTCTTCCTACGCCACTATTATGTAAATTTAAAATGTTTGAGCCATACTATATATTTTCCATCATTATCCACTAAAACCTTTTACTGAAAAAAAAAAGTCTAGAAGCTAGAAAGCCTAAATCTTTGAATGTTTGGTGAGAGATACATAGGGGAAGAGGATGAAGTGACTCCAAATGGCCCATTTATAACAATAAATGGGAACTACCACATTGATTATTCCTGGCTCCTCTGAAGTAGTCCAAGGGGGAAAGGTGTGTTTGGTAGTTTCCATGCTTTTAAAATGCAGATTTTTCTAAATGGGCACAGTGTCCCTTGAGGTTTCCATGTGGGAGCTAATGGAGAAGCAGTAGAGAGTGGTATAGTATTTTGTCATTTCCCACAACATCTGAAGTCATCATTCCTCCTTAAATTATCCTGTTTCAGCATTTGTGGTGGTCCTTGTAACCAAACTTTCGTTCTTGCCCCATGAATAATTCCTTCTGTAAATCTTTATTTTTGCCATGCTGGATTTTGAACTATGAGATGATGCATAAACCTCTTGGAGATAACTGATGATATTTCAAGATTTCGTCTCCTTGACCTTGTTGCAGATTCTGTTGCTGTTCCCACACAGATCCAGAACAGTGCAAAGGAGAGAGGGATATGGAAAGACCTATTAGTGGAGGAGAAGCTGAGAAATTTAGGAGCAGAGAAAGAAAGATAGAGGGAATATGAAGGTGTAACATGTCCTTTCATCACTTATGTCACAATAATATTCCATTACACTCATATGCCAAACAGAATAGCACTACCTAATTAACAGGCAATCCCTTCATTTCCAATTCTCTGCCATCACAAAAAGAACTACTATATATTTTTTTGTTCCACAGCTCCTTTTCTGCTTTTTTTTGATCCCTTTGGAATATAGGCCTACAAGTGATACCTCTGGCTCAAAGAGCATGCACAATTTAGTTACTTTAGAGGCATAATTCCAAATTATATTCTGGACTGGATGGACCAATTCCATCAACAGAGTTTCAGTGTGCTTAGGCCAGAGGGCATGGGCAGTTTTAATACTTTTGAGGCAGAATTCCCAGCATGGTTCCAGAGAAGCAGTTCTGAGGAAAGCTACCCATCTCTAGAGAGAGGTGACCAATTCAATATGCAGATTGGGATGCATATTTTTTTCTCCTTGGCTTATGTGGGAATGAATTTATTTTCTTTGAATATGCATATTTTACATGGGTTTTCCCCCCATTTCCCCAGTTGGAGGTAAGGGAGGTGGGAAGAAGAGGTTGTTAATTGAAAAAATAAAAGATTCTATAAAAGGCTTAACAGGCTATCATCAAATAGACTGAATGCTTGTGTATGAAATACTGGAATTGGCAGCTTTTGCAGTTCTTTCCTCTGGAAAAATAAGGAAGAAAATACAGGTGATTCATTAGGGAAGGGAGTTGATGATGGGGATGGGAGGGACCACTAACAATGATTACTCCTATTTATAATTTGCTTTAACAGCTCCAGTATCTTTGCCAAGAAAACCCCACAGACAGTATTGGCATGCTATGGTCTATATGGGCAGGAGGGGTCAGACACGACTGAACAACAACATATAGGGCTTTGTAGTTTACAAAGCACTTTATTTCCATTCAGGTTAGAACACAAATGGTGATCTCATTTGGGCATTACAATAACCATTTGAAGGATATAGTTGAGGAAATGGAGCCCAGATATGTTAAATGATTGCTTACAGTCAATTCAATTCAGTTCAATTCAATACACATTTACTAAATACCAACTATGTGCCAGGCATTATGCCAAGCACAAATAAGAAAATTAATGGCACCCTGTCCTCAAAATCTAATGGAATGTAAATCACACAATTTAGTAAACTTCTGAGGCAGGGTTGAACTCAGGCATAATAAAACATCAGTCATCAACCATCCGTATTGATTTAAAATAATAAAGATCATGATTAAAAAATTTATCAAGACAGGCTAGACCAGAGAGTAGCTAAAACGATGGAACTCCATACTTTGTACAATACTCCAGAATACATTCTTATGTGGTATGAAGTGTCTGTCTAAACCTAATTTCTGCCACATTGCTTTTCAGTTTTCCTAGCAGTTTTTTCATCAAATAGGGGATTCTTTCCTATGTAATTACTGTTTTCTGGGTCATTGAATGTGTAGCAGTCCATTCTGTGATGGTATCTCAAAAGTATAATTCTTTCTCTCCCCATTTTACAGAAGAGGACTACAGGTTAATGGCTTTGTCTGAGATTATGCAAGTAGCAAGTAGCCGATGAGGGATTTGAATCTCTACAATAGGGTTGTATCGAAGAAATAATATATGCAAAATGCTTTGTAAACCTAATGTACTATGTGAATGACAGCTACTCTTGTAATTGGAGTATGAAGTTAAGAGTGCTAGATTTGGAGTAAGGACACGAGTTCAAACCACAGATGAGCCATTTGTTTTCTTTCATTTTCCTTGGACCTCAGTTTCCTCAATGATAAAATGAGCAGGGATGGACTGGTTGACCTCTTAAGGTCCCTTCTAGCTCTAAATCTATAATCCTCTGACCCTAGGATTATTCTTATTCTCTTCTGTACTTTGAATTTCAAATCAAAATGATACTGGGGCAAGTCATTTTCCTACTATTGCTTTTTATTTTAAGCTTTATGTTCAATAGATTGTTGTGTGGATAGATAAAATGATTGCTTTTTGTAACTGAATAATACTATTAGGATGTAAGCCCATGTTGGGTAGGCTTCTTTTTTTCTTCTTTCTCCTCTTCTTCTTGCTTCTAATTATTATTATCATTATCATTATTATTTATTACTGAAACCATGCTCTCTAGTTAAGAATAATAGTCTTTGAAGTGCAAAGAACATTGAAAAAAAACTTCAAAAAAAGAAACTTCAAGGCAAGATAAGTATTTGATTAAAAAAAAAAAAACCTAAATGCTCACATAGCCTAAGTAATAGTGATATACTGTTGTCTTGCTTTGATGCTGTCTTTAGGAGTCTTGGGAACATGCTATCACAGAGCTCTTTTGGCCCTTTAAGAATTTAACTGCTTGGAAAGGGGCCCAAGAAAGATTCATCTCGTATGTACAGACTTTCATGATTTATTAAAATAGTTTCATAGCAAGATTCTGGTATGCTAGTAATTGATCCATTGGGTGTCATCCCTAGGAATGAAATGATCAATGTGAACTTTAGAAGTGAAATGTTATAGATTTGGAATAAGAACAGAGGAAACAATAAATGAGATTGCTGGAAGCCCTTCTTCAGATAATATTAAGGGAATTTAGGATACAAATTTTTCATGCTATAGTTATTGTAGGTTGCTCAAGTAGTAAGTGAGAAATCTAGGATTTGAACCTAGAGCATCAGACCCTAAATCCATTCTTTTTTTTAACCCTTACCTTCCATCTTGAAATCAATATTGTATACTTGTTCCAAGTCAGAAGAGTGGTAAGGGCTAGGAAATGGGAGTTAAGTAACTTGTCTGGGATCACACAGCTAGGCAGCTTAAGGCCAAATTTGAACTCAGGACTTCCTGTCTCTGAGCCTGGCTGTCAGTACACTGAGCCACCTAGGTACCCTCACCCAAATCCATTCTAATCCCTCAAAACAAAACAAAGCCACCCCCTTACTAGCTGGTACTACTTTCTTGGCACTAAACTCAGTGGTTAGCACTATTTTAATAGCACAATGTCCAGGAATGCCTAGACAAGTTCATTTAGCTTTTTGTGTTTAAAAGTAAAGTATCCCAAACTTTGGATTCCTATTGTTCTCAGTCATATTGTTAAGCTGGGTTGGCTTGAGAGGTATTTCTGAACCAAGGAGAGAAGCTCCTTTCATCTTCTGAAATTTATCTCTAGCATCAGTGCCATTATGGGGAAAATTGGTCCATATGTGTATGTGTGAATGAGCTACCAACAACTCAGACTGGGTTTTGTTAGTCATGATAATCTCTGTCATTTCTCCAGTCATATTCTTTCATTGGCAGCTTCCTAATGAGCTCATCTCTGAGCTGCCAAGAGATAGAGCACTGGGCTTTCTTCAGGTGATTTGAGAGATCTAGTCAGGCAGCCAATTAGCATTTTTATTTACTTTGGGAAAGCTTTGAGCCTTGGGACTTGGATAAGATTTGCCTAGTAGCATTTGTAGCATCTAATAGAAAGTGTCAAAAAAAATTCTACTTGCCGACTCAGACATGGGCAACAATAGCACCAGGCAATCAGAAAAAAAAAGACTGGGCATTTGGCTAGAGAGAAGATGGGACAATTGAGCAGAAAGTAAAGTCCCAAAAAGGTTAGCTAAGGCAAAAAGGAGCATTTAAATCCTGTGGCTGCAAAAAGGCAAGAGGTTAGCTGGAGGAACTTCAGCAGAGACATGGGTCAGAAACCTGGGCAAGATATTGAAGAACAAAGAGTCAGAAACCCAAGAGAGAGTATAAGGCAGTGATGGTGAAACTATGGCATGTATGCCAAAAAGGGTACACAGAGCCCTCTTTTTGGACATGCCTGCAGTCTCCTGCCAGAGTTCCTTACTAGAAAGCCAAAGGGACTTGGGGTGGAGCTATTTCCCTCCCTTCTCCATGTGCCTAAGGACATTCCTCACTCTACCCCCCTCTGACCAGCAGGCCAATGGGAGCACTTTCTCCCTCCCCTGTCTAGGGTAAATGGGGGGGGGGCAGGGGGCAAGATTGGGGGGCAGGACAAGGCATTCAGTCTTGGGGGAGGCAAGCATACCACTTGGTCTGGGGTAGGGTGGGGGCAGGCTCCACACTCTGTCTCTAAAAGATTCTCTATCATTGGTATAAGACAATGACAGAGGGTCTGGAAAACCAAAGGTGAATTCAGACCTCAGATGGATGACCAAGCCTGAGGTACCAATAGCAAGAATTGCATCTCTTTCAGTACTTTGCTTACTCTCTTCTAAGTCAGGAATTTCGTTTGGGGGGGATGTCTCTCAATAATTTTTATTTATTTGTTAGTTTTTTATTTAATTAATTAATTTAGAATATTTTCTCACGGTTACATGATTCAAAAAATATGGAACACTTCACGAATTTGTGTCATCCTTAGCAGGCACCACGTTAACCTTCTCTGTATTGTTCCAATTTTAGTATATTTGCTGCTGAAGTGAGCACTCAGGAATTTCTAGTGAGTTTCCTGGCCAAGGTCAGAGCAGCTCTTAGGGTTTGGGGTGGACTGAACCCACAAAGATATCTTCCTTCAAGATGAAACTAAAGCACCATGTTTTACATTAAAGGTTCTTAGTCTTTAATATAGAAACATGTTTATATAACTTCATATATATATATGTACATATATATATATATATAATCATCCTATCACCTACTTTCTCAAATGGGGAGATGAAGGGTAGGAGGAAGAGAGAGAATTTGGAACTAAATTTTTTTAGATATTTAAAAGAATTTTAAACATAATTGGGCAATATTGAACAAAATAAATTTAAAACTATTGTAAAGGGTTCTTAGCCTTTTTATTTTTTGTGCCATGGGTCACTCTGGTAGTCTGGTAAAGCCTATGGATTCCTTCTCTGAATAATGCTTTAAAATGCATACTATAAAGTACATAGGATTACAAAGGAAAACCAATTATAGTGAAATAGAATTATCAAGGAAAACAAGTGCACAGAACCCAGATTAGGAATCCCTGTTCTATATTAGGTCTTTCCCAATCCCTCAACTGCTCATATGCTTTTTCTTAAACTTTTTTTTTTCAATTAGATATAGAAACAATTTTTTACAATTTTTTTCTGACATTTTGTGATTAAGATTCGTCTTCTCTGCCTAACTCCCTGAGGTGGTAAATAGTCTGATAAAGATTATACTAGTATTTTCATACAATACATAGTTCCATATATGACAGAAGACACATATCATGCAAACAAAAAAAAACTCATGAAGGAAATAAAGGATGGCATGCTTTGATCTGCAGTTAGATTCCAACAGTTCCATCATTGATTGTGGAGAGCATTTATCATGGGGTCCCTTTGAGGTTATCTTGGGACCTTTTCTGCCAATAGATCCTACAGTGTTTCTGTTACTGTAATCACTGTCCTTCTGGTTCTGCTCAGTTCACTTTGCATCAATTCATATGTCTTTCCAGATTTTGCTGAACACATCCTGTTTTTCATTTCTTATGGCACAATAGTATTCCATTAAAACCATATACCTAACAAAAGATCAAGGATATCCAGGGAAATAATGAAAAAAAAAACACATATGATGGGGGTCTTGAAGTCCCAGACCTTAAACTATATTACAAAGCAGCAGTCATCAAAACAATTTGGTACTGGCTAAGAGACAGAAAGGAAGATCAGTGGAATAGACTGGGGGCAAGCAACCTCAGCAAGACAGTATACGATAAACCCAAAGATACCAGCTTTTGGGACAAAAATCCACTATTCGATAAAAGCTGCTGGGAAAACTGGAAGACAGTGTGGGAGAGATTAGGTTTGGATCAACACCTCACACCCTACACCAAGATAAATTCAAAATGGGTGAATGACTTAAACATAAAGAAGGAAACCATAAGTAAATTGGGTAAACACAGAATAGTATACATGTCAGACCTTTGGGAGGGCAAAGACTTTTAAACCAAGCAAGACATAGAAAGAATCACAAAATGTAAAATAAATAATTTTGACTACATCAAATTAAAAAGCTTTAGTACAAACAAAACCAATGTAACTAAAATCAGAAGGAAAACAACAAATTGGGAAAAAATCTTCATAGAAACCTCTGACAAAGGTTTAATTACTCAAATTTATAAAGAGCTAAATCAATTGTACAAAAAATCAAGCCATTCTCCAATTGATAAATGGGCAAGGGACATGGATAGGCAGTTCTCAGATAAAGAAATCAAAACTATTAATAAGCACATGAAGAAGTGTTCTAAATCTCTTATAATCAGAGAGATGCAAATCAAAACAACTCTGAGGTATCACCTCACACCTAGCAGATTGGCTAACATGATAGCAAAGGAAAGTAATGAATGCTGGAGGATGTGGCAAAGTAGGGACATTAATTCATTGCTGGTGGAGTTGTGAACTGATCCAACCATTCTGGAGGGCAATTTGGAACTATGCCCAAAGGGCGACAAAAGAATGTCTACCCTTTGATCTAGCCATAGCACTGCTGGGTCTGTACCCCAAAGAGATAATGGGGAAAAAGACTTGTACAAAAATATTCATAGCTGTGCTCTTTGTGGTGGCCAAAAATTGGAAAACGAGGGGATGCCCATCAATTGGGGAATGGCTAAGCAAATTGTGGTATATGTTGGTGATGGAATACTATTGTGCTAAAAGGAATAATAAAGTGGAGGAATTCCATGGAGACTGGAACAACCTCCAGGAAGTGATGCAGAGCGAAAGGAGCAGAACCAGGAGAACATTGTACACAAAGACTAATACACTGTGGTATAATTGAATGTAATGGACTTCTTCATTAGGGGCAGTGTAATGTCCCTGAACAATCTGCAGGGCTCTAGGAGAAAAAACACTATTCATAAGCAGAGGATAAACTGTGGGAGTAGAAGCAACTGCCTGACTACAGCAGTTGAGGGAACATGACAGAGAAGAGCCTCTAAATGAACACTCTAATGCAAATACTAACAACGTGGCAATGGGTTCAAATCAAGACATATGTGATACCCAGTGGGCGGCTATGGGGGGTGGGGGGGAGGAAAAGAAAATGATCTTTGTCTTTAATGAATAATTCTTGGAAATGATCAAATAAAATATTATAAAATTAAAAAAAAATACATATACCACAGCTGGTTCAGCCATTCCCCAATTGAGGGACACCCCTTCTGTTTCTAATCTTTTGCCACCATAAAAAAGATTTGCTATAAATATTTTTGTACAAGTAAGACCTTTTCCCTTATCGCTGATTTCTTTCAGATACAGATCCAGTAGTGGTATTGCTGAGCCAAATGGTATGAATAGTTTTATGGCCCTTTAAGTGTGGTTAAATATTGCTCTCTAAAATGGTTGTATCAGTTCTCAGTTCCACCAGCAATTTATGTGTATCAATTATTGCATATCCCCTCCAATATTTATCATTTTCCTTTTTGGTCATATTAGCCAATTTAATAAAAGGTGTGAGGAACATCTCAGAGTTGTTTAAATTTGCCCTTATCTAATTAATAATCTACTCTATTAATTCTACTCTAGTAGTAATTCTACTCTATTAATCAATACTCTAATCAATGCCCCAAATTAGGAACATTTTTGCATGTGAATATAGATAGTTTTAATTTCTTCCTTTGAGAATTGCTCATTTTTATCCTTTGAGCCTTTATAAATTGGGGAATGCTTTGTATTTTTGTGAATTTGATTCAGTTCTCTCTCTATTTTTTTGAAAAATGAGGCCATTATCAAAGATTCTTGCTATAAAAAATTGTTTTCCCAATTTGTTGTTTCCCTTCTAATCTTGGTTTTATTTGTACAAAATCTTTCTAATTTGATGTTATCAAAATCATCCATTTCATTTTGTATGTTAACTGTGTCTTATTTAGTCATAAAATTTTTTCATTATCCAGAAGTCCGGCAGGTAAACTTTTCTGTCTTCCCTTAATTTGTTTATAGTATTACCCATTATTTTTACATCAAGTCTCCATTTTGACTTTATCTTTTTGTATGGTGTGAGGTTTTGGTCCATGCCTAGTTTCTGCCATACTGTTTTTCAGATTTCTCAGCAGTTTTTGCCAAATAGTGAGTTCTTTTCCCCAAAGCTGGGATCTTTGGGTTTATCAAACACTGTTACCAAGGTTAATGTTTATTTTCTAACCTATTCCATTCATCTACTACTATATTTCTTAGCCATGTTAGCATAGGATTTTGGATAAGGGAAACACAAGAGGAAAAAACATATAAAAATCTACTTCATTGTTTTTTTTTAAACCCTTACCTTCCATCTTGGAGTCAATATTGTGTATTGGCTCCAAGGCAGAAGAGTGGTAAGGGTGAGGCAATAAGGGTCAAGTGACTTGCCAAGGGTCACACTGTACTTTATTGTTTTAGAAGGGAAAGGAATAAGGGCTTAGGGATTTAGTTATGCTTATTCTTATTTAAAAAAACTAACTATGCTAACTAGATTACTAAACTAAAGCTTAACCAAGTTCCCAAATCTTACTCAGCAGGGGTCCAAAAAAACCAGTTAGTGTCAGGATCTTGTTGTTGTTAGATGTCCAAGCAAGTCCTGATGTCCAAGTGAGACTGAATGGTGCCAGCAGCTAGATATAGGAACCCTTCCTCAGTTCAACACAGGGACAAACCTCTTCAGACTCTTGACTTCCTCAGGAGGCCAGAAGAAAAGTCCCTTGGGGCAAGATGGAGTCTTCCCAAATTCCCCACTCAGGCTCCATGTGACCCGTGGTCACTTGCAACTGTCAATCATACCTAGGTTTGTACTTTTCAGTTTTTGCACAATTTTGCAAATTGCAAACCTTTCCATCCTTTATCACAATTCCCCCCTATTGCACGAATCAAAAATTGTATTGGAAACATTTTTTAATTTGTGCACAATCTAAAATACTTAGCAGTTACCTAAACTAAGAAATCTACCCAAAATAACAAACAACCTACACTCAACTATCTTACTCTAACTTAAACTAACCTATTCTAAGGAATTGTAACAAGGTTAAGGAAAAGGAAAAAGAAAACAAAGTAAATAATGAACAAGTACAAAAGTCAAACAGAAGCCAAATCAGAACAGCAAAAAACATCAAACAGATGAATATAACTTCCATGCAAATATCAAACTTAAAATACCCTTATCAGCTAAAAAACAATGTACTAGTATTGCAGTACATTAACATTAAACTTAGAGAAAAAAAATTTGAAAATCACAATAAACACCATATTGCATAAGTTTTACAATGAAAATTAAACCAAACAAAAAACTCACTTAAGCAAATACATGTAACAATAAGCTATGTACATAATTTACATACATATACACATAGTATATACACACAATATATACATATATGGTATAAATACATACATATATACACTTATGTACACTTCATATTTACACATAGTTTACATATCTACATACACTATAATACAATTAACTTACAATCCTACTATATATCCTATTTACATATATTTACATATTTATTTACAATTTTGTTTGATATGTGATGTCAAATGATGTTTGTGTTGTGTAAAGTATGATGCAGTGCAAGTCAGTATCTAATTTTCTTACCTTATTTTACTTAATTTTACCTAACTTCAAAATACTTGTCCTAAGTAAATTTCTATACCTAAATAAATCCAAGTACGTAACTACATTTTGGTAATAAATAACATATGTATAGTTAACCATAACAATGTTAGTACCCTAACTATACATTATTTCACTCATTTAAACAGTGATTCAATGTAACCTAACCATGTTTATATTTTGTGTATTTGTTTTATTATGTTGTTACTTTTGTTATGTCATCTTGTTATGCTATTTAAATGTCAATGTTACTGTTATATGAGTTATGTTTACTGTTTTATGCCACATACTTACCCCTACTTTCTCTTGAATATCCTTCTGCCATTCCGTAGTTGTAAATATATTTGTATGTGAATAAATGCTGTTATTATTTACTATAATACATTACCCAAAGTATAAAATCATTAGTCCATTTATCCTGTAATCCTTTTCATTGCAAATTTCACAGTCTTTTATATTTTTAAGTTCTCAGTCTTTTATCAATGTCCATTAATTCCTGAATTCTCCTCTTCATCTGCATTGTCCTCTTCTATCCTTTTCCACAGGAATGGTCCTCTCCTTACTGGTCTTTTTGACTGCAGACTCAATTTGACTGACGATTCTATCTTTCTGCAATCTCTTCATTTTCTTCTTCAATGATTTGTACATTTTCATTATTTATACCATATGCTAATTTTATATGTGAACAATGATACCAAGAATCTCTACCCAAAACTTTTACTGAAGATGGAGAAACCAACACAATAGTGTAAGGACCTAACCGACTTTCCTGTGTTGCTGATGTTTTAGCAAATTTTTTTTATATATACCATATCTCCAGGTTCATAATTATGAAGAGAATAATCCAAAGGACCAGGTTGAATTAATACTCCCATTTCATGTAATTCTTTTAGTCTTTGTTGTAAAGCACTTAAGTAAGAAGCAAGTTGATAATCTCCTAAGGAGAGATGCATAGACTGTCTTACAAGTTTTTGCTTGTAGTGGAGCATGTCCAAAGAGCATTTCATAGGATGATATATACAAATCTGCTCTTGGCCTCATATGCAAGTAAAACAAAGCTATGGGAAGAATCTCTGGTCATTTGAGATGAGTTTCAGCACAAAGCTTCCCTACATAGTCTTTATTTCCTTATTCACAAGCTCAACTTGGCCTGAACTTTGGGGATGATTCCCCACATGATATTTTGGTGTTATTCCTAGATTTTCATAGAGTCTTTTCAGGATGTCTTGAATGAAATGGGATCCTTTATCAGAGTCTATTGTTAATGGTACTCCAAATTTAGGTATAATTTCCTTAATCAACACATCATCATTATTATTATTGTTACCAGAATGTTTCAGTATCTACTGTTTTATAGTATAGATTGAGATCTGATATAGCTAGGTCTTCTTCCTTCATATTTTTACTATTAATTCCCTTAATATTCTTGATGTTTTTTCTTCCAAATGAATTTTGTTATTACTTTTTTTAGTTCTATGAAATAATTTTTGGGTAGTTTGGCAAAGCATTTAATAGGTAAATTAATTTAGGTAGAACTGTTATTTTTGTTACATTGATTTAGCCTATTCATGAGCAGTTAATATTTTTCTAGTTGTTTAGGTCTGACTATTTACATGAAAAGTGTATTGTGATTGTGTTGATATGATTGCTAGATTTGTTTTGGTAAGTACACTCCTAAGTAGTTAATATTGTCTACAATTATTTTAAATGAAATTTTCTTTTCTGGGGAGTTTTGTTTCCTCATTGCCTATTCAAATACATATAATTTCTTTTTTATCCTTATGGTTATAGCTAGTGTTTCTATGCTAGTACTGTTTTTAAACTATCTTATATTTTATTCTTTTGTTTTTATTGTATTTATTAATTTTACTTTTATTCCCTATGTACTTCTGCATATACTTGTTAAAATATGAGTTCCTTGTGAGTATGGATTGTGTCAGTTTTTATGTTTGTGCCCCTATATACTAGACACCCCAGTACCTACCCTACTATGTGTCTGACATATAGTATGCAATTAATAAATGCTTGTTGATTTTATTATTCAAGAAGTAAATTGCATTTTCTAGTAAGAGAGTACAGAAATAGTACAGAATTAGTCCTTAACAAGCCTTCAGTGAAGAGATATGGGGAAATTATGGTATGAACTATATAAAATGTCTTGGTTTCAGGGTTGTGGTACATAATAGGCACTTAATATTGTTCATTGATATGACCATTCTGGTGAGCAATTTGGAACCATGCCCAAAGGGCCAAAAACTATGCATACCCTTTGATCCAGAAATACTACTACTAGGTTTATATTCCAATTATATAAAAGATAGGGGGAAAAGACCTACTTGTACAAAAATATTTATAGCTGCCCTTTCTGTGGTGGCAAAGAACTACAAACTGAAGAGATATCTATTAACTGGGGAGTGGCTGAACAAGCTGTGGTATATGATTGTAATGGAATACTATTGTTCCATGAGAAATGATGAAGAGGATGATCACCAAAAAACCCTGGAAAACTCATATGAAGTGATGAAAATTGAAATAAGAAGAACCAGGAGAAGATTGAATATAGAAACAGCAATAATGATCAATTGTAAATATCTTCACCATTATCAGCAATGCAAAAATCCAAAACAACTGTAGGGTACTTATGAGGAGAAAGGGAATCCACTCCCATTGAAGGAACTGATGGAGTCTGAATGCAGATTGAAACACATCATTCTTCACTTTATTTCTTTCGTTTTTTTCTCTAATATAAATTATATGTGTCTTCTCACAACATGATGAATATGGAAATATGTATTTAATGAGAGCACATGTATTATCTATATCATATTACCTGCCATCTTGAGTGGGAGGTGTCAGAAGAAGGAGAGAATATGGGTCACAAAATATCAGAAAACAATTATTAAAATTATACTGATGTATATAAAATATAAATTTATGTAGTATATATTTAAAAATAGAAACAATATAATATGTTAAACAGAAATAGATTTATTTATATATAACATTTACATTAAACATAAACTTTAATGATATAAAATATAATTTTAAATATAAATATCAAATTTTAAAAATAAGATTTAAAATGTAAAAATATAAAATTAAAAAAATTATCAATTGATTGATTGTTTAGATAGGGAGAAAAGGGAGTGGGGAAGGGACCCCTTTAATTAGCAAGTTTGGGGTGAGTTGAAAGCTATTGGGCCAAACAAAAGATAATCAATCTTTCATATTCTGTACAAAGTAGCCTCAATAGTGACTTAGACACTTGAGTGAGAAAGCGAACAAGCAAGTAAGGATTGTTACCAGGGTAACCTTTTTTCTGATTGGAAAAATAAAGACACTGACTACAGACCAAATCCATACCTCTGGGCTGGTATCCATCTTCTAGATGGAAACTTAAGCATAATGGAATGTTCATTGATATAGGCAAAAGCCTGGAGAGAGGGGAAAGTCATTCTCTATTATACAAAGAAATTTCTCTTATTTATTGTTCCTTATTCAACTTAACAAACATTTATTAAGTGTCTACTGTGTGGTAGGTATCAGCCATCATGGAGCTTGCCTTTTTACTGGGCAGTTGGTGATATAGTAGATAGAGAATTGTGCCTGGAAATCAGAGAGACTGAGTTCAAATTCAAACACAGTCACTTACCCTGGGCAAGTCACTTAACCTCTATCTGTTTCAATTTCCTTAATTGTAAAATAGGGATAATTATAGCACATACCTCCCAAGACTTGTAAGAATCAAAGAAAGTAATATTTATGAAGTGTTTTGTACAGTCTGTGGCACATAATAAGCATTAATAAATGGTTATTCCTTCTGCTAGTAGAAGGTAGCATGTATACCTTCTATGTATATGCAAGGACAAACAAATACAAAATAATTTGAAGAGGAATGAAAATTTCCCATAAATCTATAAATTCCCCTTGCTTCTGCCATTTATTTCTTCATGATCTTGGGCAAGTCTCAGTCTCTCTAGGTCTCAGTTTCCTCATGAAATGAGATAGAACTGTGTGTTGTCATTCAGTTGTTTTTCAGTTATGTTTGATTCTTCTTGACCCCATTTGAAGTTTTGTTGATGGAGATACTGGAGTGGTTTGTCATTTCCTTCTCTGGCTCATTTTAAAGATGAGGAAACTGAGGCAAGCAGGGTTAAATGACTTTCCTTAGGTCACACAGCTAGTGAGAGTCTGAAGCTGAATTTGAACTTAAGAAGAAGAGAAACTTCCTGACTCTAGTCCTGGCACTCTATTTAATGTGCCACTTAGCTTCTCTAAGTTTATAATTTTATATAGAGAGAGGTATTTATATATACAGAGATGTATACATATATAAATCTATATATACATAAATGAAAACAAATTGTATGTCTAATTTTTATTTTCTTTCTTTCTTTCTTTCTTTCTTTCTTTCTTTCTTTCTTTCTTTCTTTCTTTCTTTCTTTCTTTCTTTCTTTCTTTCTTTCTTTCTTTCTTTCTTTCTTTCTTTCTTTCTTTCTTTCTTTCTTTCTTTCTTTCTTTCTTTCTTTCTTTCTTTCTTTCTTTCTTTCTTTCTTTCTTCCCCAGATCCCTATTTTCATTGATAATAGGGAGCTCTGATTAAATCAAAAAGAAAAACCCACAACAATTACATTTTAATTCTAGAGAGTTGCCTGGGTCACAAAGAGTTTAAGGGATTTGTTTTCCCAGGATTACATAACCAATATAGGTAAGAGGCAGGATTTGAGCCCAAATCATTCTGACCAGAAGGTCAGTTTGCTCTTCGTGATGCCATGCCATTTCTTTCTACACAAAGTTACATAAACTAATTTCAGGTGGGAGAGAGCAAGGACAAGGGGCAGGAGTGGAGAGGAGAGTGTTTGGAAGACATTGGTTTAGAAAACATCTCATGCAAAGGCCTAGGGCTAGGATATGAGGAGCAGTTAGTTCCTCATAAAGTGTGTGAAGGAGAGAAATATGAAATAGTTCCAGAAAAGTCAGCGGGAGCCAAATTGTAGGAGACTTTAAATGCCAGTCAAAGGCATTTGTAGTTTGTCTTTAAGGCAGTAAAGGGCTACTGAATATTTTTGAGTATAAGGATGACATGACCAGGTCTATATTTGAGGAATATCAACTTGGCAAGCTCCACGAAGTATGGATTGGAGAGGGGATAGTCTAAAAGCAGGGTGATAAATTAAGGAAAGTTTGCAATCATACAGAAAAGAAATGATAGGAGAGAGCCCAAGAGAGATAAGGGGATCAGTCAATATTTCATTGAAATACTCTGTGGCCACTGCCAAGCAGCAATCCAGAGTTTCCCAGGTCCAATTTCTATAATACTCACTATAGCTTCAAGACTCTTCATAAACCCTGATCTAGAGAGAAAGATTAAAGGCAAAAAGATATGAAGAACTGAGTTTTGGTCCCTAATTTCCTGAATGAATCTCTGGTGAATCATCTTGTTAGCAATCAGTGTGATGCAGGAAAGACAAAAAGGAAGGCTACAGGGTCACTCGATATGTGATTGATTGGTTTCTTCTTGGCTTAGTGCCTGGAGCCCTGGTACTCTCATGACCCTATCATCTTTGGGGAGAAATAAGTTACTAGGTTGGATATTGGGCTTATTTACAAAATTCCCATATCCTTTAGGAACCATGGAGGAAATCACACAAGCTAGATGTCAGAAGACCAGGCTTCTGCTTTTTTATCTGAACCAGACTAATTTTATGTGAATCAAGATTCCTTTGAGCAACTATCTTCACTTACTTAAACTTCTATTTCCTAGCTCACTTGAGGATTACAGAAAAGAGAGGAATTGGCATCAATTAAGATTTTTGACTGGAACTTTGTGACACTAAATGAGATAATCTGAGTGGAAGAGAGAGCAAGAATCATATCACATACTTCTCTTCCCTCCCAACCCAGTACCTAGTTCAGTGTTTGGCATACAACAAATGTTCTAGACTAGACTAGAATCAAATTTCCTGCAAAGACACTTTACTAAGCTAATGTTGTTAGGGATATAATTATTAATCATGTGTCTGTGCTTATAAAATCCTTTTTATTTTTTATTTCATTTTTGTTTTTGGAAATTTTTATTTAATTAATTGATTTGGAATATTTTCCCATGGTTACAAGATTCATGTTCTTTCCCTCCCCTCCCTCCACCCCACTCCTGTAGCCAACATGCAATTCCACTGGGTTTCACATGTGTCATTGATCAAGACCTATTTCCATATTATTGATATTTGCACTAGGGTGATCATTTAGAATTTATATCCCCAATCATTTTTTAATACTAGAGCTGTCCCCACAAAAATAAATAAATAAATAAATAAATAAAATCAAGGAAGAAGTGCCCAGGTGGGTGGGAGGAGGAAAATCAGTAGAAACAGCAAGCAGGTACTGAAATATTATCAGTATTTTACTAATAATAGATTTTGCACCCTAATTTTGTTTCAATAGGAGGAGTGTAACCCTTGTACCCATAGCTCCTTTTGTAGCCCTCTAATTGGCCAGTGCTTCCTCACTGCAGTAAGATATCAATTCTTCTTGATGCTTGTGGGCTGCCTCCAGTTTCATCCAGCTAAAACTAGTAGTTTTTCAGGGTAGAATACAAGCTGTCATATCCTTTCCCTTAATTGTGGGCTCCCCAGCCCTTTACACAGCCTGTACAGACTGTAAGAAGGAATGCAGGGACTTGTGAATTCTACACTGGAGTTAATAAATATACTGTCAATTGGAAAATGTTGGCAAAGATACCTGGAAGAATTGCCTTCTATTTGCTTGTCCTACAGATATGACATAACAAATCTCAAGTGTGACTATTTCCACATAATAGGAACTTCAGAACATTAAGAGTATTTTCTTTAGGGCCATTTAGGCAGAAAATGAGTTCACAAATTTCCAGCATCTTCCCTCTTCAGTGGCTCCCTTAGCGATGCCTGTCCCCATGCACTCCTTATTCCACACCACCTCTTTATTTGATTTGTCAGAGTTGGGGGGGAGAGCGAGAAGGAAGGAAGAAGGACCATTTTATTAGTACAGAGTCTGTCATCATCCTCAAGCCCTGTTCCTCATTATTCCATGATGTAGAGCATATTTCTTAACAGGAGGGTCTTGTAATGAGCTGCCTTGGGACATTCTAAAGGTGAAGCTACTCTGTGGCCATGTATCTTGCAAGATTAATGGTCTACAGTGAAGGTTGGCAGGTGACAAACTGTTAAAAGGGACACTGGCAGATTGATAAGATCTTGAAGCAGCTGGATTTGGCTCTTCATTTTGGAAGCTAAGCTTCCCACTGTGATAATTGGAGCCCTGTGAATCCACAGTGTGGTCCCAGTGAAATGAAATTAAATCACCTTAGAGAACATTGTAAAGGCAGGTCTAAGGAACAAGTAATTACTTTAAAAAGTCCACATTACCAAAAGCATCAATTTCACTCAGTAAGCATTTGTTAAATGCCTACTCTGTGTAAGGTACTATGCCTGGGTATGGGAATATAATTTTTTTGAAGAAAAAAAACCACACATAGGATAGTTCCTGTCCAAAAGGAGATTATATTCTATTCTGTTGATTATGGGGTATTGGGAAGAGGGAGAGCATGACCATTACACACCAATTAACATAAAGTAATGCCAAAGTATCAATAACTGGCAAACAGGAGGATAAGAAAAAGCCTTTTCTAGAAGATGACTCATGTGGGGATATATTAGAGATAAGGCAGTCTCTTCAGCTGTTCATTAATACTGCCTCCGTTTGGTAAATTAATCATGGTTTTCTCTTTCTGCTCTATAGTTGTTTTCAGTTTTGTTTTGTTTTGTTTTTTAATGGGGAATTTGTAATCCTCCTATTCTCTTGGGATCAGAGATGACAGTTCTATTCCCAGGGGACACAGAATTTCCTCCCCTTGCCATTTGAGGCGTTGTGTCTTCCCCAAACTGGATCAGGGATCCCTGTTGGGTTTCTGTGTTCTTTCATGTGTGCCAGCAGATTGTGACAAAACCAAGATGTGAGTCTTTTTTGTATTTACTGGAAGAAAAGTTGTAGTCTGCTTAAGATGAACTTCCTTCAAGATGGTTTGAGGGGAGGGAAACAAAAGGTACAATGCACTTTCAAAGTCTTAATTTTTCTTCCACTCTGTGTTTATGAAACTTTGTTATGGTAAAATGAAATCTCCAATATCATATATATACTCCTGGCAATCTTGGTTGTTTTAATGGCCCCTCCTTATTGCTTAATACTAAGCATTACCATCTGTTTCTTCCTTAATTATAAATGCTACAGAAATTCACTATTACATCACTAAAACTGGAAAGAAAATGAAGTTAGATGCTGCATGCTTAACACAAGCCAGCCTGTTCTCTAATGTTTTTCTTATGTTGCAGGCAGTGGTCAGAAAGGAACATTTTTCAATGTTTTTGTTGTTCTTGTTATGTGTGTGTATATGAATAAATATGTGTGTGTTTCCCCTTCTCTCCTTGACATGGCTAGCATGAAGAGATTTCTATAAATTTAGTCATTTTCTTACAATGTAGGAGGAATGGGGGCTTATTTCAGACTGTTGAGTTGTGAATAGTGTAGATAAATTTCTCATAGTATTAGGAAATGTGCCCTTTTTAGACTGGCACTATTCTATTCTTACCAGCCTCTGCTTTCCTGTGTGATAAGTAGTAAGCCAATGGCCTCACTCAGCATTTTGAACAATTATTTGGTTTTTGTTCTGAACTTAACAAATACCAAATAAAATGATTCTGTAGAACAGAAGTAAGTCAAAATAAAGCAGAAGAGTGTGAAACCATGAATATCTATCATACCAGCTTGTGCTTCCTTTTAAGCAAATAATACATGTAACCTGCAACTTTCAAAATTGTCCATCTTGCCTGGGTTTCCTTCTGAACTGTTCTATATGTTTAATAAAATGCATTGAACACCCTCTTTTCTTTTCTTTCCTTTTTGCAATTCTGTTGCTAATCACCTTCTTCCTTCCAATTCCCTCTCTTCCCTTCCCAGTTGGAAAAAAAACAAACCAAACAAAAACAATCCTTTAAACAAATATGCATAGTCTAGCAAAAGCAAATTCCAGTGCTGGCCATGTGAAAAAAGGTATGTTTCGTTCTGCACGTTGAGCCCAACACTTCTTTGCCAAGAGGTGGGTAGCATGTTTCATCATGAAGTCTCTGGAGTACTGGATGATTCGTCATTTCATGGATTACATTTTTTAAGTCTTTCAAAGTTGCTTTTCTTTACAATATTGTTTTTATTAAATAATTTGTTCTCCTGGTTCTACTTACTTTATTCCATGCCAGTTCAAAAAGGTTATAGAAGCCTGGATTATAGATCATATGGAGGGGAGTAAAATGTAAGAAGACCAGAAAAGTAGGAAGAGGCTCAGTTGGGAAGGGCTTTGAATGTTATATATTTGGTCCTGGAAATAGTAAGAAACTAGTGAAGCTTATTGAACAAGGGAATGACATGGTCAGACTTGTCCTTTATTTTATTTACTTTTAAGTATTTTTTCAAGGTTACATGATTGATGTTCTCTTCCTTTCCCCCTCCTGCAGCTGACAAGCAATTCCACTACCTATTTCCACATTATTCATTTTTTGTAATAGAGTAATCTTTTAAAACCCAAACCCCAAATCCTAAGTGATAAGTCATAAGGTTTTCTTTTGCATCTGTACTCCCACAGTTCTTTCTCTCGATGTGAATGGCATTCTTTCTCATAAGTCCCTCAGGATTGTCCTGGATTCTTGCAATGCTGTTAGTAGCAAAGTCTATCACATTTGATCACCCCATAATATTTCAATTACTATGTGCAATGTTCTCCTGGTTCTGCTCATTTCATTCCATCTCAGTTCAAGGAGGAAGACCTGAACTTTAGAAAAATCACTTTGATTATAGCTGCTCTTTTTGTGGTGATAAAGGAATGGAAATGATGGAGATGTCCACCAAAAGGACTGATCGAATTGTGGTATATGATGGTGATGGAATACTATTCTGCTATAAGAAATGATAAGCAAGAAGATTTCAGAGAAAGCTAGAAAGGTCTACATGAATGATTCAAAAGGAAATAAGCAGAACTGGAAGAACATAATACACAGTAAGAGAGATATTGTATGATAATCAGCTGTGAAAACTTGGCTACTCTCAGCAATGCAATGATCTGGGACAGTCCTGAAAGACTTATAATGGGGAATGCTATCCACCTCCAGAAAAACTGTTGAAGTCAGGTGGATGTGGATCAAAGCATACTATCTTCCACATCTGTGTATTTATTGTTTTATTTTGGGGTTTTGGCTTTGTATGAATGTTCTCTTACAATAATGACCAATATGGAAGGGTGTTTTGCATGATAATGAAATAAAATTTTAATTAATAAATCATTTAAATAAAAATCATTTTGAGGGGACAGTTTGATAACTCTCTGGATAGAGAGCCAGGTCTAGAGATCAGAGGTCCTTGGTTCAAATCTGACCTGGATAATTCCTAGTTTCACTTGACACCCCCACTGTCTAGCCCTTAGTACTCTTCTGCCTTGAAACCAATACATAGTATAGATTCTAAGAAAGGGTTTTAAAAAAACAAAAGAGAAGAAATATCACTATGGCAACTGAGTATGGGATGAACTGGAGTCAGGAGAGACTTGACATAGACAGACCCACCAGCAGACTATTGAAATAGTTTCAAAAGGTGGTAGCTATTGAGTTGAGAGAATGAGATGTATACAAGAGATGGTGTGAGTAAAAATTGGATATTATCAATGAGAATTGGCTTTTTAGGGAGAGAGTTGGAAGATAGGATGTATGTTCTGTTTTCTCCAGTGAAACCTGAACCAACAGGATTTCATTGGCATGAATGTTGTCTAGTAAATCTAGGACTCATGCATGATGAAAAACAAACTGATCAGTTGTGGCTAAGGAGCTCAGTAGAAGGTTGGTGAGTAGAATTCTGACTTATCTTCTAAAAGAGAAGTCTTAAAGAAAAGGCAAAGGAGTTAGCAAACATTTGCTAGGTCTCTTCCAATATCAAAGAAGGAGGTTCAAAACGCCTGAGTTCAAGTCTTGGTTCTGATACTAGATGTATGATATTGGGCAAAGTCACTAAAATGTTTTGTACCTCAGTTTAACCATTTGTACCTTGGGTAGTCTTAACATTTCTTCATTGCTGATATTTTTTATTTCTTAAAAATATTTCAGAAACATTTTAGAAATGTCTACTATAGATGAAATATGGTGTTAAAACCAGAAGGCATGAGGATTAAACATTGCATAGTCCTTACCCCTAAGAAACTTTCAATTGAATAGCAGGAATAAGATAAGAAAGGATGGTACAAGGTTGAATGTTTTGGGATAAAGAAAGTGCTCCTAAAAATTGAGGAGGGACTGGTCTTATATATACATATTAAAGTTACAGAAGGGATTCTAGAGAACATAGATTAGAATAGACCTATATCTGGAAGGGACCTCAGAGGCTATCTCCTCTAACTCCCTCAGTTTATGGAAGAGGAAATTGAAATCCTGATTTGCCAGAGGTTTCACAGGTAGGTAGTAGAATCAGGATTCTAGCTCAAAGTCTGTGATTTTAATTTTTGGACTCTTGGATTCTGCCATTTTTTAATTCATTCTCACATAGTAAGGAAGCATTGTGAAAGAGTAAGCAACACACTAGGCTTAGAATCAGGAGACCTAGGTTAAATTTAGGAGAAATTTAGGAGCCTGGTGAATATGGACAAGCCTTTTAACTTCTCAGTGCCTTAGTTTCTTTATCTTTATCTATACAATACTTTATAAAGGTTTTCCAAAGGACAAGTTATGGTACATAAATATGATGGAGTACTGCCGTACAGAACTTGTTAGCATATTGGCCATTCAGGATTCCATATGACCAGTGGTGAAACATGCTACTCACATTCTGATAGAGTGGTGAAAGACTCAGAGTGTAGAATGAAACAAATTATTTTTGGACATGCCTAATGTGTAAATCTGTCTTGATTGGCTAAACACACCTGTAATGGATTTTGATTTTCTCATGCTTTCAGTTGTGGGAGGAAGTTTTTGGGGTGGAAAGGCAAGAAGGCAGATCTTGGATGATTAAAACAGATAAAATTCTTATTAAAAAATAAAAGTGTTTATCAGACTTCCCTTTTCAAGGCCTCCTATGCCTCTCTCATCCCTTCTCTCTCTCTTAACTGAGTGTCTTGACCTTTACTGAGAAACTTGATCATGCTGCACATTATCAACTCATCTCTTTATCTCAAAATCCCCTGACATACTCCCATACCCTTTTCTCATTTCCCTCTGACTCTGACAATGAATTGTCCCCTCTTCTCAGGGCCAACCAGCCTACATGTGCTTCTTAGTCCCTGTCTCCTCCTGTCTTCTCTTGCAGGTTACAGATTCAACCAGTTCTCCCTACTTCAATCTTCAACTTCTCCTCCACTAGTTTCTTTCCTGATGCCTTCACTCATGCCCAAATCTTCCTCATTCTTAAAAAAAAAATATTCAGTAGACTCTACCGTTCACCTAACTATTGTCTTATATCTCTCCTCTCTTTATTAGCTAAACTTCTAGAAAAACAAATACATACATATACTCATTTCCTCCACTTCTCCTTTTTCCTTCTCAACCCTTTGAAATCTATCTTCAGACATTATCTCAACTGAAATGACTTTCTTCAAAATTACCAAGGGTTTCTTGATTGCCAAATTTGATGTTATTTTTCTAAGTTTTCATCTGTTTTGACTTCTGTATTGAAGTTGACACTGCTGATGACTTTTTCCATCTGGATACATGAAAGCCCCTCTCTGAGCTTTCATAACATTCTTCTTTCCCAATTCTCCTTATATGCCTAATCATTCCATTTCAGTCTTATTTACTGATTCATCATCCCTTTCATGACCCCTTATTGTGGGTGTTTCCAGAAGCTTCAGCTCATTCTTAGGGCCCCTCTTCTCTCTCTCTCTCTCTCTCTCTCTCTCTCTCTCTCTCTCTCTCTCTCTCTCTCTCTCTCTCTCTCTCTCTCTCTCTCTCTCTGTCTCTCTCTCTCTCTGTCTCTGTCTCTGTCTCTGTCTGTCTGTCTGTCTGTCTGTCTGTCTGTCTCTCTCTCTCTCTCTTTCTCTCTTATTACTTTGTCTTTTTCTCTTTGTGACTTTGTCTCTTCATCTCTCTGGAGGGTGTAGAGGGTAGATACTGGAGGTTTTCTCCTTGATTCTCCACCCTAAAAAGAGGATTCTTTGGGAATTTACCTCATAATTTCCTCTTCATTTACTTCTCTGGCCTTCATGATCTCCAAAAACTAATCATTCTACAAAATGAAATCAAATGTGAAACTCATATTTTCATCCTCTCCCTACTGTGCTTTAGAACTTCATTTGCTCCTGTGCAGAATTACCCTCTCCACACCCCCTGGGGACCCTCCTTATCCCCCATTTTTTTTCATCTTCTTTCTTTATGTTGTCTTTTTCTTTTAACTTGTGAGGTCCTTAAGCGTAGGCATTATCTCATACATTGCTTTGTGTCCCTAGCACTTGGCACAGTCTGTGGCACAGAGAAGCTCTTAATTAATGTTTATTGACTCTATTTCTCTTTCTGTGGTTCTCTATCTTTGTTTCTTCTCTGTCTCTCTCTGCCTGTCTCTTTCTTTCTTTCTCACTCCTCATTAGCTTATTTAGGGTCAATTATCTTTTTTATGCTGATGTTTCCCAGATGTGTAAAGCAAATCCTTAGTCTTTCCTCTGAGTTTTAATCTCATATCACCACATGCCCATTGCATCTTATAAACATTTGCCAACAAAATTCTTTTTTCTTTCCTTCCAGCTCACCCTCTTCTAAACTTCCCTATTTCTATAAAAGGCAACATTAACATGCAGTATCCTAGGTTCATAACTCTGATGTTATCCTTGACTTTTTACTCTCTGACCTTACATATCCAAAATCAATTGTCAAATCTTCCTGTTTTTATTTCCAAAAAGTTCTTTCAAAAATGGCCCCTTCTCTCTTAGTTCAGAATCCCACCATCTAAAGTCTAAATCATCAGTTCATACTTTTTGGTCTCAGAATTCATTTACACTCTTAAAAATTGTTGAGGACCCCACCCACACAGAGGTCTTATTTATGTGATTATATCTATATTGGAAATTAAAATATCCTAGTACAATTATAAAAATAAAATTTATCTTGTAAACCCTCTGAAAAAAAAGACTCTTGAAATCCTCAAAATCCCCATACCACACTTTGAAAAATGCTCATGTAGATGATTGCAACAGCTTTCTTATTTGTCCTCCTCTAAGATATTTTCTCATTGGAGTCCATCTTCCACATTGCTACCAAAGTAATTTTCTTTAAAGGCAGATCTGATTTCATCAGTCTCTTACTTATTCTACTCCCTGTTGCCTCTCAGATCAAATACAAATCCTTCTCTTTATCTTATAAAAGTTTTTCACATCTTGCTGCAACCTGACTTTGGCAATCCAGCCAAACTGGCCTTCTCTCTGTTCTTCACACATTTCTGACTTTTGTACCAGTCATTTCTCATTCATGGAATGTACTCCCTCTTCCCTTCATTTTATTACTTCTTTCATGGAATTATTTTAAACTGTTCCAAACCAGTTAACATTTATTAAATGCCTACTATGTGCTAGGTACTATGCTAAGCACTGGAGATACATTTCATAAAAAGAGTCCTTGCCCTCAAGAAGCTTGCAATCTTAAAGGGAAGCCAGCACACACAAAGAGACAAGAAAGTGGGAATGGGGGTGGGAGGAGGACACCCAGGGGAACCTTATTCTAAGGAAATTAAACCAGAAAGCAGAAGATACAGAGTGAAGTGAGCTAAGTCCTGTTTTCTGCCCTCTGTAAGGGAAGGCATTGAGAAGAGTTTGGTACTCTGTCATTCAGCCCTCCAGTCAGAGGGGAGAGGAAGCTGAGGGAGGTGATGTCAAGAAAGGCTCTAGTGAGCAGCATGATGATGAGATTTAAAGTCATAAGCTTAACCTTGGAAGGGCATCTTGTTCAAGGCAAAGCAGTGGAAACAAAGTGGAATTGTATTCTAGTTCTTTTATTTTATTTATTTATGTATGCCCGTATGTATGTATGTATGTATTTTTATAAAACCCTTACCTTCTGTCTTGGAATCAATACTCTGTATTGGTTCCAAGGCAGAAGAATGGTAAGGGCTAGGCAATGGGGGTCAAGTGACTTGCCCAGGGTCACACAGCTGGGAAGTGTCTGAGGCCAGATTTGAACTAGAACCTCCCATCTGTAGGCCTGGCTCCCAATCCACTGAGCTACCCAGCTGCCCCCTGTTCTAGTTCTTTTAGATCAACTCAAATAACATCTTCTATGTGAAGCCTGTGCTCATTCTCTCAATAACTGGTGCCTTCCCTCAAGTTACTCTGTTTCTGGGTATATGGGCTATGCAAAGAAGACTGATACTTCTGATGTGAGGACTTGCCCAAAACCTTTCCAGGGTGGCTTATCTGTCTTTGGTGTCTACCTGTCACTCAACTCTCACCTGTGGCTCCCAGAAGCTATAGTTTGCACAGTGGCCACACCTTGGTAAAACCTCTCAGAAGCTAGACTAAACCAGGTTAAGAAAACTGACAGACCTCAAATCTGTCAGTGAGTTGGGAGATGTCTAAGCCAAGCAGAGGAAGACTTGTGGATGAGAACAATCTGTCCCAGCTGCCATGAGGGCAGCCAAAGCAGGTCCTATGAAGTGCTTAGAGCTTGGTTAGATACTGAAAAAGCCAAGGTCAATCAGTTTATCCTGTGCCATCATCAGTCATTTTACTTTTGTCTTGCCTTGGATTTGGATGACTCTGGAGGAGAGAGTGAAGCTGATAACTTTGTGCAACTCGCTTAAATCCAATTCATAGCAAGTCAAGACATCACCCCATGATGTCATTAGTCTTCTTCCAAATGAAAGATGAACAACCCCATATTTAAACACTTTGTATTTATTTGTGAGAAGCAGCAGGATATAATAGAGAACCAGACTCAGAGCCAGTCCTCTTTAAGAGACTCTGAAGAGTCCTACCTCTGACACATTCCTACCAGCTGTGCCCTAGGAAAGTCTGTACAACAACTCTTTTAAGATGAAAAATCATTGAAAAAGATCTGCATTGAGAGAGGGAGTTTCCTCATCTAATCAATCACAAACCTAGTCCTGGTATTTCTCTCTCTCTCTCTCTCTCTCTCTCTCTCTCTCTCTCTCTCTCTCTCTCTCTCTCTCTCTCTCTCTCTCTCTGTTTATATATGTATATATCAATTCTCTATATACTTTTATATGTATTTTTTCCTCTTCCTCGTAGAATGTAAGTTCTTTGTCAAAAGGGATTATTTCATTCATTGTATTTCACTACATATATTCTCTGAATTTATTTCTTAATAATAGTTAATGGTTAATTAGTACCTAAATAGATAATAGTTAATAATAATAATAATAATAGCTTCTCTTCAGAATGCTTGTTGGTTGATTGCTATATAATAGAAGTACTAAAACATTCACTATTTTTTTATGGGGTTGTTGTGAAGAAAGCACTTTGCATGCCTTAAAGGAATATTCTAAATCTGAATGAAGGAAGGAAGGAAGGAAGGAATTAAATGCCTAATATGTGCCAGTAGCAGTGCTAAGTTGTTTTTTTTTTCTTTTGATAGGGGAAAAATGAGGGAATAACTAAACAAATGCAACCAAATAAAACAGTCATTGTTCTCAAGAAGCTTACATTCTAATGTAGAAAAATATCTACATGTGGTACTAGAGTTAGAAAGTGAGGGGAGGACTAGTAGGGGTCAGAATAGAGTATGCAAGTAGTATCATGGCTAGGAATTGGCTAAGAAGTCCTAATGTTTCCTTGTTCTAGGAAAAATAAGGTAAAATTCCCTCCTTATCAAAGCCCAGTATCCTGAAGGAGGGAGTCTAAGATCTGGTTGGAGGCAGAGCAGGACCAGAAGTTCTCAAAGTTTGGTCCAAAGACCAAAGTCTGAGGTTCCAAGACCCTTCCAGGGGTTCCTCGAGGTTAAAATTATTTTCATGTAATATTAAGACATTATAATTTCTAATATAGTGATACCAATAGATATAACCCACATAAACAAAAGATATGGGGATGATATTCTTCAATAATTTTTAAAAATGTAAAGACATCTTGAGACCCCCACATTTGAAAATCACTTGTCTGTAGCTCAGTTTGGAGCTGTCTTAGACATGACCTGGTGGTCTGGTTCTAATTGACACAAGGGAAAGCTTCATTATCTAATCTAACCCTTTCATTTTTATAAATAAGAAAATTGAGGCCCAAATATGTACCATGTGCTATGGGTCACACGGTGTGGATTAATAGCAAAGGTGCTATTCAGTAAGAAGTAATTTTAGTTCCTTTAAATAAATGAATTTCATGTATTTTATGAAGGGAGATAAGATTTACAGTTTTGTTGGTAGTATTCCTTATTCAAAGACCTTTGGTGTAAAGAAGTTGCTTTTCCTTTCAGTTTGGTTTTCATTTTTCAGCCTCCTGGTTTGATTCCATTAATGAGGAATGAAGGAAGACATTGTTTCTTTTTTCTTTTAATAAGTTCATTTTGATAACCTAAATATATGTGTGAAAATGCACTCTGTACTCTGAGTTGCCAGGAAACCTATATGAACATATTATTTGTTTTAATTAAACCTTTTAGTATTAGAAGAATTCCAATTGCTGTGCAGCAATAATACTTCTATAAAATAAATTGCTTGTTAAAAAGGTTATAAGATAAAGCTATTTTAAGAGCCAGAGGCATGTGTGCACGCGCGCGCGTGCGCACACACACACACACACACACACACACACATCCTGGGTTAATTTTTTTCCATAATTATATTAAATGTGGTATTTATTAGCTAAATTCTTGACTACATATATAATTTTTAGAGATTTTTACCAGTTGGTACAGGAATGTGAAATTCTCCTCTGGTTCTTTGAAGGAAACAGTGGAACCTGACCTACCTCACAGGAGCATTAAGTGAAATAGCCTATTTATATTTCTCCAAGCTCAGAATCATTTAATATTCCCCAAAGACCAAATTCACCTCAGCCTTCATGGAGTTATTCCACATTCTTTCCTCGGTTACCTCCTCCCTTTACCTCAAAATGAGGTTGTTTTCAGCACCATCTGTGTCATTGTGGTAAAATTAAAGGGCTCCATTGAGGAAGATATGAGTCACTGCACATATACATTTTAAACAATAATATTATCCAGTTTTAATAAAGGAACCATGATTGAGGTGAACTTTTTCCTCCCTGGTTTAGCTCTCCTCCACATAGAAAAATGAACTTTTTCTCTTGAGCCTTCTAATTTTTTTTTTAGTTCAGAAAGTATAGGGAAAACTCATTTAATTTCTAATGCAAAGTTGAGGGTGCTTAAAATCCATTCTTCTCAATACACACATTAGATATGCAGGAAAACAAAGTTCTTAGCCAAAAGCTCATGTGATACAAAAAAAAATTGAAGAAACTGCTAGTTGAACGGGTTCATCAGTAAATATGAACATTATAAGTGGCAATTTGCTTTTTAATGTAATTTCCAAAATTCCCATTAACTAGGCTTTTTGTGTATGTATGTGTGTTTTTAAATTGTGATTTTACTGTGAAAAAGGAAACAACCACTGTTAATGTGGCTTTGCAACTTAAAATCTTAATGAGTTTCTGGGGATACTGAAAGGTTAAGGGCTTGCAGAAGGTCCTGCAGATTAAATGTGTCTGAAGTAGGAGTGGAACTCAGGTTGTCTTACCGGAAGACAAGTCCATTAACCATTACATTCCCATTACCTCTCAACATTCCAAAAATGACAGTTAATTTTATATCTAGTCCAAAGTTGTAAATTTACTGGTCTGGTTTCAGTCTAGCATTCCTCTGGAATTTCTCATTGGATCCTGGGTGAATCCTGGGGGTGAAGCAAATAGAGCTAATAAAGTCAATTATCTCCTGACTGTACCTGGTCCTGGTTAGACTGCATGGGGATTATGGTACTTGGTTATTGGCACCATATTAAGAGCACTGACAAACTGTTAAGTATCTGGGGTTTACCTAACACTGGATGCTTAAGTGCCTTGGATCTGTGCCTCATCAGGATTGTTTGAAGGAAAAGAATTTTGAGTTCAGAGAAGACTCAGAGGGAGTGATTTCAGGATGAGGTGGTGGTAGTAGGAGAGAACAATTCATGTTAGCATTCTTGTAGAAGAGCTTTTCGATGCTTGTTCTGTTTGGTGCCAGAGGGTAGAACTAGGAACAATGGGTAGAAGTTGAAATAAAGTAGATTTAGGCTTTAAAATACTTCCTAATAAATAGAGCTATCCCAAAATGGAAGATGGGAAGAGGAGACTTAAGAGAGTCCTAGGTAACCCTTTAATGGGAGACTTTGAGTAAAAAGTCTTTGAGTAAAAATTGCTTGCCTGGTGTTTTGTGACTGGAATTCTTTTACAGATATAGGTTAGACTAGACCTGGAATCTCTACCAACTTCTCCTTATAGCCTGAGATTCCTCTGTTTGGCATTACCTTACATCCTTTTAGGATCTTCTGGCTGGAATGTGGTAACGCTTGAATTTTTTTTTAAACATTATTTTATTTGGTCGTTCCCATACATTATTCACTGGAAACAAAGATCATTTTCTTTTCCTCCCCTCCCCCCCCACCTTTCCCACTCCCATAGCTGACACACGATTCCACTGGTTATCACATGTGTTCTTGACTCGAACCCATTTCCCTGTTGTTGGAATTTGCATTACAGTGTTCATTTAGAGTCTCTCCTCAGTCTTATCCCCTCCAACCCTGTAGTCAAGCAGTTGCTTTTCATCGGTGTTTTTACTCCCACAGTTTATCCTCTGCTTGGGGGTATTTTATGTTTTCTTCTAATTCATTAATTTTTGGGGTTTGCTTTATTGATTCTTGCTGTTTTATCATCTCGCTTTCTTCGAGTTGCTTGATTCTGGTCATTAGGGACTGGTTTTGCTTTTCAGCTTTGTCTGCCCTTCTATTGGATGCTTCGAGCTCTTTTTCCAATTAAGCAGTCTTATCTGTCAGACTGCTGATCTCTTTCTCCCATTTTTCTTTCCAGGTTTCCATCTTTTGGATAAGTTCCAGTTTGAGATCTTCCAGAGCTGTTGATAGTTTCCATTTTGGGAGGCATGTTCTGATTTTTTTTGGATTTCCCCCTCATTTTCCTCTTTTCCTTGGGTACTTCCACCATAAAAGTTTTCAATAGTCACTTTTTTCCCTTTCTTCCTGGAGGCTTGATTTTGGGCCATGTGAGCCATCCCTTTGGTGGTTTTATTCCCTTTTCCTTTTTGGTCTGGGGTCTGGGTTATATGGGCAGTTTTTCTGTGAATTTAGGTTGCTTCAGACTAGTTCTTCCCAGCCTCCGAGGTTTCTTAGAGCACTGGGTCCTTGATCACAGCCCCACTGCCCAGGTGTTCAGCTCCGCCAAGATAATCAATGTGTGATCCGCCCCTGGTGTTTAGCTCTGTGGAGAGGTTCAGCGCAGCTGCCCCAAGTACAACTCCGCTGACCCCCCTAATCAGCGCCGGGTTCTCCAGTGAAACCGCCCTGAGACGTTTTTTCCTGGCAGGCAGTCCCCAGATCCCAAGGACCCTGGAGTCCAACCCCCCCCCCCCCCCCCCCCGGACAGAGACGTTCCCCACTCACTCGCTGTCCCGGTGAGTGCTCAGGTAGCTCACTCTGGTTTGGTGGGGGAGGTGGTATGGGGGAAGGGCGACTCAGTTCACTTTTCTGTGCAAGCTTTTCCTCCTTCTTATTATAGTGTGGAAATGTTCAAGCCCCACGTACCTTCACCTCTGTGGGATACTGGGGAGTCCTGTTCCGCCAAAGGTGATTTTTATGCTCCTTTGATGTAGTCTATTTCGTTCGGTGCTGGAGAGAGGAAGTGTGTGGCGTCTAGATTGCAGTCATGATTACCCGGAAGTCCAGTAACGCTTGAATTTTTAAAGGCAGTGAGGCATAATGTTGAAAAAGGAAGATTCTAGAGACTTTGATCATGGCTTCCTTTCCCTTGTTTTGGATATTGCTTACAGCCCACAAGACCAGGTATTCTGCCTCTCTCTAAAATCCTGTCCAAGTTTCAAGATGTGATTTAAGAATTGAAATTATACTCTGCATATTTCTTAAATTTCTTAATTCTCCTCAAAATAAAGAAAGGAATCTTCCAAAATTACTATTTCTCAGCAGTTAAAATTCCCCAGTATTTAGTCATTGAACAGGCACTGTGCTATAAAGAATAGTCTCCTCCTTTAAGGAATATTCCTCCAATACACATTTTATTTTTGGTCCAGATAGATAATTTTCTAGTATGATGAAGCCTTGGCATGGAAACTCCTTCTACTAATTCAGATGAACAATACAAGAACCTTAAAGAGATGCAGAGGGACACTAAGAGTGATTTGACCATGACCGCATGCCTAGTATTTGTCAGTCAGGACCTGAACCGAGGTCTTCCTTACTCTTCCATTCAGTTCATGAGAATTTTAATTAGCTAGTTCTATCACTAATGTAAATGAATGATTTACATGTAACTTAGTGTCTCATGAACCCAGGTCTTCCATGTTCCAATACTAGATTGCTTTGGTTGTCTTGCAGTTTATGTAATTATTGCATTCCAAGCCCTGTTCATTCACATTTTAAAGTTTTTCAAAGACATTGTAGCACTTCATTTTCTTTTTCCTTTTTCTTTTTAAAAATATTATTTTTCTAGATTCCATGTTGATACAATTTTTAATAATTATTTTCTAACATTTTGTGAGCCATGTTCTCTCTATCCTTCCTATCCTTTTACCCCCCTTTCCCCCAGGCATTCTGCTTCTCTCTAAAATCCTGCCCAAGTTTCAAGACATGATTTAAGAACTGAACTTACACTCCAGAAGAGGGAATATAATATGATATATATTACAGAGGTGTTATCACACAGGATATATTTCCATGCTCATCATGTTGTGAAGGAAGGTACATATTGCTTACACTAGAGAAAAGTTCATGGAGGAAATAAAGTGAAGAATGGTATACTTCAATCTGCATTCAAACTCCTTCACTTCCTTCTGTAGCATAATATAGCCTTTTCCATCATGAATCCATTGGAGTTTATCTGGATCCTTGCTAATTAATTATTTTAATAGTTGTGATTAATTAATAATTTTAATCATCATATTTTAATAATTTTGCTGTGTACAGTGTTCTCTTGGTCCTGCTCACTTCACTTTGCCTCACTTCATATGAGTCTTTCTTGGTTTGGCAATTCACTTTCCAATCATTACTTCACTGTTTACATTCCTATACAATATATTCAATAATCATGATAGTGAAATCATAATGTGACATTTATAATGTTTTATTTAACAACTATTTTATGCCATTGATGCCTTTTATTTTTATAACATAATCATTTTTAACATATCCCTCACCATCTTTTTACCCAGTAAGCCTTCTCTTAGAGCAAAGATTTTAAAAAGAGGGGGGAAAAAGCTAGTTTGAAGCTAACACATTGATTATGCCTGATAGTGTATACACTATGCTATATCCATATCCTCCTTTCTGTAGAAAAGGGATATGCAATTTTCCAACTCTTTTCTAGGGAAAAGATCATAGAGTTATATTAATTGCCATGTAAATTATATCACTTGATCATATACTTATAAGATCTTCAGTTTTTGTTGCTGTTATTATCCTTTCCATTTATATTGTCGTGATTTTGAATAGTTCTCCTTGTCTAATACAAGATCTCACTGTTAGTAGAGATTCTAAGGGCATAAAAGATAAAAAGAAAGGTTATATAGGCACCAAAATGATCACAGCACCACTTTTTTATTGCAGTAAAGAATTTTAAACAAGGGAGATGTTTATTGACTGGGAAATGGCTAAACAAATTACATAAGACATGCAATAGAATATGGATGTGCTATAATAAATTATGAAGATGATGAATTTAGGGAAACATGGGAAGACTCATATGACCTAATAGAGAATGAAGAAGGCAGAATCAGGAAGATGGAAGACAGAATAACATTGTGAATGGAAAATATAAAAATATTGAAACTAAATCCTGTGAAATTATAATAATCAAACCTAACTCCAAAAAGTTGGGAAAAGAGTTGGAGTCAAGATTGTGAGTTGAAATCTTGCTTCCAACACTTACTAATTTTTTGTCCTTGGGCAAATCAGGCTCTGTTCCCTTACTTGTAAAATGAAGAAAATAATAGCCCCTACAAGGATTAAATCAGATATTATATGTAAAGTTCTTTTACAGATCTTAAAGTTCTATATAAATGCTATTTTTATTATTAATAATAAATTTTAATTGCACAATTCAAGAACTCTAGAAGTAGAATGTGGCATTTACTATTAAATATAGTTGATGTATCGATTAGATTTGTTAAAAACCTTTTTTTCTTTCCTTTTTATTCTTTGTTATAAGGGATGACTTGCTGGGTAGAGGAGGGATAAAGGGTATATTTTTATATAAAAGTGATACAGAAACAAAATATTTCAACAAAAAAAAAACACGAAAAAGATGAATAAATAGAGGGCAAGTCAAGTGAAATGACATGGGTAATTATCAGAAAAGCTAGATTTGTGCCTGTCTCCTGACTATAAACTATCCTATCCTAAGTGTGATATGTGTGCATGTGTTCCCTATTGAGCTGTGCCAATTATCCCCATATATGAGAAGGAATGAAGAAGAAATACAAGATGCTATATATAGCTCATAGGGCACAGTATCAGAGTGGAAAGACAATTTTGCCTTCTAACTTGCCTCACTTCAACTTGGAAGTTTGTAGCAAAGCCATGAAGAGAATTGGGGGAAGAGAAAAAAAAACTGATCTTCAGAAAATCTCAGCAAGTATGGATGGTAAAAACTTGAGGGGAACAAAGACTGTGAGCCAGACTCACGTGGTATTGTTGTCTGAACTGATTGTCCTTTCAAATACAAGTTTTGTAACTTAAAGTGCTCTTTTTTCCTTCCTTTAGAGCTGTGATGTTTTCCTCTCTGTTAAAAAGTTCATTTTCCAGTGGAGACGAACATACTCCTGGCTCCACTTTGTCATTTTTTAATACTTTATTTTTAAATTGTTGTTGGGGAGGTCTGATCAGAATTTCACTGTGTTAATCTCATACAGAGTTCAAGGATTGGACTGGATCTAAATTCCCTCTAAGCAGTCTCCTCCCTCTCTCCCCTTTTTTGGAGTGAGAAGCCAGGAGCAGAGATGGCAGAGAGGAGAACTCAGATGGAATAACGTTTGCACAATTTGGTGGAATTTGTTGATGTAAGCTCTAATGGTAGGTTAGAGACCAACTTCTGTGGCATGCATTTCTGCCAATTATGGTATGTCCTACAGGCAGAAATAGGGAACATGACTTACTGCAGCTGGGTTTTTGGCAGAGAAATCATCTATGAAATAATTAGGGAGAAATCTTTTAAGTCACTGGAAAAGATGGATTATGGCATGATAGGCTGGCTTTCCTGTTATAGCTTATATGGTAACTTCTCTTCTTTCACATGAGATAGAAATGTGCTGTTTGAGAAGAAGTGGAACAATCTATGAGCTGCAGAGTGAGGCTTGTTGCTGTGTGGCCTTATGGGACATGAGAGTTGTAGGTGGCCCATTTGGGCTAGGGAATAAGTCCCCTAATATTTCAGTGATGTGCAGTCCTGAGGAATATGGAACTTCAAGTTACCTTCTTTATCATATCTCTTCTTTAGCTACAAATGTTTGGTGGGTTGTGGTGGTCATGAGCCCTCTAAATTGTGGGGGCCACTGTTTTCTGAAGTGTTCAGAGAGCCTTTGTTAGGAGTTAGTAACCATAATGCTTAAAAACCAAGATAGACTTG
This sequence comes from Monodelphis domestica, assembly GCF_027887165.1. Lineage (NCBI taxonomy): Eukaryota > Metazoa > Chordata > Mammalia > Didelphimorphia > Didelphidae > Monodelphis > Monodelphis domestica. The sequence goes on along the minus strand of NC_077229.1, from coordinate 175,008,739 downwards.
GGCAGTCTATCTGGAGCAGAACATACTTTCTTTTCTTTATTTATTCATTGGGCAATATGGTGTATTAAAAAAATCCACCTGTAAAATAAGACCTGTGAAAGCAGAGAAATTCTAGTATTCACTCATAGAACTAAAGGGTGTCATAGTCTCCATTCCTTAATTCTATGCCATTTGGAAGTGGCTCACATTGATGATCTCAGCTGTTGTTTCAATCTGTTTCTCATAGTAAAGAGAAAAAGAATATATGGGCTTTGGGTGAATTCAAAAGAAAGGAAGATATACCTCCTTTTCTTCTCACTTCAAAGCATCAGAGACTTGGAGTTAGAAAAGTCCTTAAAAGCCATATTTCAGCTAATTAATCTTTTTTTTTCAGATGAGTGGAGAAGCTTACCCAAGGTCATACAAGTAGTAAGTGGGGGTAGAGCTGGGATTTGATTTCAGGTTCTCTGATTGGATGGGGGGTTTTTTTTGTTCTTTTTTTTTTTGCTTTGTAATAATTTTCCATGGTTACATGATTCCTGATTCTACCCCACCTCTTTTCTCCCACCTCCTGAAGCTGACAAGCAGTTCCACTGGGTTATACATATATCCTTGTTCAAAACCTATTTCCATGTTATTCATATTTGCAGTAGAGCGATTCTTTAACATCAAAACCCCAATCATATCCCCATCGAACTACGTAATCCATCATATGTTTTTCTTCTGTATTTCTGCTCCCACAATTCTTTCTAAGGATGTGAATAATGTTCTTTCTCCTAATTTCCTCTGGATAGTCCTGAGTCATTGCATTGCTGCTAGTAGAGAAGTCCATTACATTTGATTGTACCACAGTGTATCTGTCTCTGTGTACAGTGTTCTCCTGGTTCTGTTCCTTTCGCTCTGCATCAATTCCTAGAGGTTGTTCCAGTTCACATGGAATTCTTCCAGTTCATTATTCCTTTGAGCACAATACTATTCCATCACTGATAGATACCATAATTTGTTCAGCCATTCCCCAATTGAAGGGCATCCCCTCATTTTCCAATTTGTGGCCACCACAAAGAGCACATCTATGAATATTCTTGTACAAGTCTTTTTTCCTTATTATCTCTCTGGGATACAAACCCAGCAGTGCTATGGCTGGATCAAAGGGAAGACAGTCTTTTAGCACCCTTTGGACATAGTTCCAAATTGCCCTCCAGAATGGTTGGATCAATTCACAACTCCACCAACAGTGCATTAGTGTCCCAATTTTGCCACATCCCCTCCAGCATTCATTACTTTCCTTTGCTGCAATTTTGTCCAGGCTGCTAAGGGTGAGGTGGTACCTCAGAGTTGTTTTAATTTGCATTTCTCTAATCAGAAGGGATTTAGAACAACAGTCAGTATTTTTTCCATAATTATACTTGAATTATGTGTATAACCTCTGCAGAGATTGGATTTATGTTATATATTATAAAATAAACCATAATATCACTATATATCACAGGCAATATATTTAATATAGTTTATATCATATTGTCATCTAATATATTTTATAATAATTATATAACAAAATATATCAGTATATGTCAATTATATTATATATAATAGCTTGTTTAATCTCATTTTTTTAAAAATATATTTTATTTGATCATTTCCAAGCATTATTCGTTAAAGACATAGATCATTTTCTTTTCCTCCCCACCCCCACCCCCCATAGCCGACGCGTAAGTCCACTGGGCATTAGATGTTTTCTTGATTTGAACCCATTGCTTTGTTGATAGTATTTGCATTAGAGTGTTCATTTAGAGTCTATCCTCTGTCATGTCCCCTCAACCTCTGTATTCAGGCAATTGCTTTTTCTCGGTGTTTCCACTCCCATAGTTTATCCTTTGCTTATGAATGGTGTTTTTTTCTCCTGGATCCCTGTAAGTTGTTCAGGGACATTACACCGCCACTAATGGAGAAGTCCATTACGTTCGATTATACCACAGTGTATTAGTCTCTGTGTACAATGTTCTCCTGGTTCTGCTCCTCTCGCTCTGCATCACTTCCTGGAGGTTGTTCCAGTCTCCATGGAACTTCTCCACTTTATTATTCCTTTTAGCACAATAGTACTCCATCACCAACATATACCACAGTTTGTTCAGCCATTCCCCAATTGATGGGCATCCCCTCATTTTCCAGTTTTGGGCCACCACAAAGAGCGCAGCTATGAATATTTTTGTACAAGACTTTGTGTCCATTATCTCTTTGGGGTACAGACCTAGCAGTGCTATGGCTGGGTCAAAGGGTAGATATTCTTTTAGCACCCTTTGGGCATAGTTCCAAATTGCCCTCCAGAATGGTTGGATCAGTTCACAGCTCCACCAGCAATGAATCAATGTCCCTACTTTGCCACATCCCCTCCAGCATTCATTACTTTCCTTTGCTGTTATGTTAGCCAATCTGCTAGGTGTAAGGTGATACCTCAGAGTTGTTTTGATTTGCATCTCTCTGATTATAAGAGATGTAGAACACTTCTTCATGTGCTTGTTAATAGTTTTGATTTCTTTATCTGAGAACTGCCTATCCATTTCCCTTGCCCATTTATCAATTGGAGAATGGCTTGATTTTTTGTACAATTGATTTAGCTCATTATAAATATGAGTAATTAAACCTTTGTCAGAGGTTTCTATGAAGATTTTTTCCCAATTTGTTGTTTCCCTTCTGATTTTAGTTATATTGGTTTTGTTTGTACAAAAGCTTTTTAGTTTGATGTAGTCAAAATTATTTATTTTACATTTTGTGATTCTTTCTATATCTTGCTTGGTTTTAAAGCCTTTCCCCTCCCAAAGGTCTGACATGTATACTATTCTGTGTTTACCCAATTTACTTATGGTTTCCTTCTTTATGTTTAAGTCACTCACCCATTTTGAATTTATCTTGGTGTAGGGTGTGAGGTGTTGATCTATTCCTAGTCTCTCCCACACTGTCTTCCAATTTTCCCAGCAGTTTTTATCGAATAGTGGATTTTTGTCCCAAAAGCTGGGATCTTTGGGTTTATCGTATACTGTCTTGCTGAGGTCGCTTTCCCCCAGTCTATTCCACTGATCTTCCTTTCTGTTTCTTAGCCAGTACCAAATTGTTTTGATGACTGCTGCTTTGTAATATAGTTTTAGGTCAGGGACTGCAAGGCCCCCATCATATGTGTTTTTTTTCATTATTTCCCTGGATATCCTTGATCTTTTGTTCTTCCAAATGAACTTTGTTATGGTTTTTTCTAAATCAGTGAAGAAGTATTTTGGTAGTTCAATGGGTATGGCACTAAATAGATAAATAAGTTTGGGTAGGATGGTCATTTTTATTATATTGGCTCGTCCTATCCATGAGCAGTTAATGTTTTTCCATTTGTTCAAGTCTAGTTTTAGTTGTGTGGCGAGTGTTTTGTAGTTGTGTTCATATAGTTCCTGTGTTTGTCTTGGGAGGTAGATTCCTAGGTATTTTATTTTGTCTAAGGTGATTTTGAATGGGATTTCTCTTTCTAGTTCTTGCTGCTGAGCTGTGTTGGAGATATATAGAAAAGCTGATGATTTATGTGGGTTTATTTTGTATCCTGCAACTTTGCTAAAGTTGTTGATTATTTCAATTAGCTTTTTGGTTGAATCTCTAGGATTCTTTAAGTAGACCATCATGTCATCCGCAAAGAGTGATAACTTGGTCTCCTCCTTGCCTATTTTGATGCCTTCAATTCCTTTATCTTCTCTAATTGCTACTGCTAGTGTTTCTAGTACAATGTCAAATAGTAGAGGTGATAATGGGCATCCTTGTTTCACTCCTGATCTTATTGGGAATGCATCTAGTTTATCCCCATTGCAGATGATATTAGCTGTTGGTTTTAGATATATACTGTTTATCATTTTTAGGAATGACCCTTCTATTCCTATGCTTTCTAGTGTTTTTAATAGGAATGGGTGTTGTATTTTATCAAAGGCTTTTTCTGCATCTATTGAAATAATCATGTGATTCTTGCTAGTTTGCTTGTTGATGTGGTCAATTATGTGGATGGTTTTCCTAATGTTGAACCAGCCCTGCATCCCTGGTATGAATCCTACTTGATCATGGTGAATGATCCTTCTGATCACTTGCTGGAGTCTTTTTGCTAGTATCCTATTTAAGATTTTTGCATCTATATTCATTAGGGAGATTGGCCTATAGTTTTCTTTCTCTGTTTTTGACCTGCCTGGTTTTGGAATCAGTACCATGTTTGTGTCGTAAAAGGAGTTTGGTAGAACTCCCTCTTTGCTTATTATGTCAAATAGTTTGTATAGTATTGGGATTAACTGTTCTCTGAATGTTTGATAGAATTCACAGGTGAATCCATCAGGCCCTGGGGACTTTTTCTTAGGAAGTTCTTTGATGGCTTGTTGGATTTCAATTTCTGATATGGGATTATTTAGGAATTCTATTTCCTCTTCTGTTAGTCTAGGCAGTTTGTATTTTTGTATATATTCATCCATTTCTCCTAAATTGGTGTATTTATTGCCATATAATTGGGCAAAGTAATTTCTAATGATTGCCTTAATTTCCTCCTCATTGGAGGTGCTGTCCCCCTTTTCATCTTTAATGCTGTGAATTTGCTTTTCTTCCTTCCTTTTTTTAACTAGATTGACCAGTACCTTGTCTATTTTGTTTGTTTTTTCAAAGTACCAGCTTCTTGTCTCATTTATTAAATCAATAGTTCTATCACTTTCGATTTTATTAATTTCTCCCTTAATTTTTAGGATTTCTAATTTGGTTTTCTGCTGGGGGTTTTTAATTTGATCGCTTTCCAGTTTTTTCATTTGCATTTCCAATTGATTGATCTCTGCTCTCCCTTGTTTGTTAATATAAGCATTCAGGGATATGAATTTACCTCTGATTACCGCTTTGGCTGCATCCCAAAAGGTTTGAAAGGATGTTTCGCCATTGTCATTTTCCTCGATGAAATTATTAATTGTTTCTATGATTTCTTCTTTAACTAAACGGTTTTGGAGTATCATATTGTTTAATTTCCAATTGGTTTTAGATTTGGTTTTCCATGTACCATTACTAATCATTATTTTTATTGCCTTGTGATCTGAGAAGGCTGCATTCATTATTTCTGCTTTTCTGCATTTGTGTGCTATGTTTCTGTGACCTAATGTATGGTCAATTTTTGTGAATGTGCCATGTGGTGCTGAGAAGAAGGTGTATTCCTTTTTATCCCTATTTATTTTTCTCCATATGTCTATTAATTCTAATTTTTCTAAGATTTCATTCACTTCTTTTACCTCTTTCTTATTTATTTTTTGATTTGATTTATCTAAATTTGATAATGGTTGGTTTAAGTCTCCCACTAGTATGGTTTTATTGTCTATTTCTTCCTTCAATTCTCCTAGTTTCTCCATTAGAAATTTGGGTGCTATATTATTTGGTGCATACATATTGATTAATGATATTTCCTCATTGTCTATAGTCCCTTTTAACAAAATATAATTACCTTCCCTATCCCTTTTGATCAGGTCTATTTTTGCATTGGCTTTATCAGATATCATGATTACCACTCCTGCCTTCTTTCTATCAGTTGAAGCCCAGAAGGTCTTACTCCATCCTTTAATTCTGACCTTGTGGGTGTCAACCCGCCTCATGTGTGTTTCTTGAAGACAACATATGGTAGGGTTTTGGATTCTAATCCATTCTGCTATTCGTCTACGTTTTATGGGTGAGTTCATCCCATTCACGTTCAAAGTTATGATTGTCATTTGTGGACTCCCTGGCATTTTGATTGCCTTCCCTAATTCTAACCTTTTCTTCTTCGGCTCTACCTTTTAGTCCAGTGATTTACTTTGAAACAGTCCCCCTTGTCCCCTCCCTTGATGTTTCCCTTTTTAGTCCCTCCCTTTTTGTTCCCTCCCCCTCCCCCCTCTCTTTCCCTCCCTTTTTGTTCTCCCTCTCCCCCTCCCTCCCTTGGTTTTCCCTTCTCCTTACCCTTGTTGGGTAAGATAGAATTCAAGATCCCAATGGATCTGGATGTTTTTCCCTCTCAGAGCTGATTTCCCTGAGATTGAGGTTTAAGTAACCCCCCCCCTCTCTTCCTCTCCTTCTTATAGGAGTTTTCTTCCCCTCCCCTTCCCATGTGAATCTTTGTGTGAGAATGATTATTCTATTTGGTCTTTCTTTACCCCCTATTTATACATTACATTTTCCCCACATGTTAGTATACATAGGTTGATATAAATGTAGTCCTTATAGAAGAGAGTTTGAGTAAAAGAAGAAGATAACATTTTCCCCTTTCCTTAATATTTACCTTTTCAGGTATTCCTTGCTCTTTGATTTTCGGTATCAAACTTTCCACAGAGCTCTGGTCTTTTCTTTGCAAAAAGTTGGAAGTCTTCTATTTTGTTGAATGCCCATACTTTCCCTTGGAAGTATATAGTCAGTTTTGCTGGGTAGCTGATTCTTGGTTGGAGACCCAGCTCTCTTGCCTTTCTGAAGATCATGTTCCATGCCTTACGATCATTCAGAGTAGAACTTGCAAGGTCTTGGGTGACCCTGATTGGCATTCCTTTATATCTAAATTGTCTTTTTCTGGCTTCCTGTAGGATTTTTTCTTTTGTTTGATAGCTTTGGAATTTGGCAATTACATTCCTGGGAGTTGTCTTTTGGGGGTTTAGTGTAGAAGGTGTTCTGTGAGCTCTGTCAGTGGCTGTATTGCCCCCTTGTTCTAGAATCTCTGGGCAATTTTCTTTGATTATATCTTGTATCACCATGTCCAGTTTGGTGTTTATTTCTGGCTTTTCTGGGAGTCCAATTATTCTTAAATTATCCCTTCTCCCCCTATTTTCCAGATCTATCACCTTGTCGGTGAGATATTTTATGTTCTCTTCTAATTTCTTGGTATTTTGGCTTTGCTTTATTGATTCTTGCTCTTTTACACGATCGTTGTCTTCCAGCTGCCTGATTCTGGCCTTTAAAGCCTGGTTTTCTTTTACAGTTTGGTCAAACTGGTTTTGTAGATGCGTGAATTTCTTTTGCATTATTTCCAACTTTTCCTCCCAGAAGGCTTCCATCTTTTTGGTCATTTCTGATTCAAATTCTTCATAGGTTTGTGGAGAGTTTCCATTTCCTTTGGAAGGTTTTGGAGCATTTTCTTTTATATTATCTTCTGTCTGCTCTGTATTTTGTATTTTGGCTCCATAGAATGTGTCCAAAGTTGCCCCTTTCTTCTTATTTTTCTTGGTATTTTGGGGCTTCTGTGGTTCTGTGGAGTTTGCCATTTCTGAATGTGGAGGATTAGTTTTTCTTGTCTCTGTCTGGTGTTCAGAGGCTTTAGTCCTGGGCAGGACTATGAGCTTTCCCTGGGTTAAACTGAATATGCCTCACTGGAACTGGAATGGAAGGGTCGGACCACGAGGCCACACTCTCCCCCCCCCCTCCCCCCCCCCCCCCCCCCCCCCCCCCCGCTCGCTTTCCGGAAGTTGCCTTCAGAATCGCTGGCCGTGAGGCTGTTTCGTCGGCCTGCGGGGGGATGGGCTGCAGCTTTCCCAAGCTCCGGGCAAGGACTTTCACTGAGACTTGGATAGCAGGATCCAGCCCGTGAGGCTGTCTTGCCCGCCCTGAGGGTTGCTGTTGTTTTGACCAGCTCTCTGCAGTGGAAGCCCCAGGCAGTAACTTTCACCGGGACTGTAGAAGGCCCTGAGGGGCTGCGGCTTCCGGGAGCCTTGGACTCTGCGCTCCTACCCCTGAGGTCCGAGGGATCTCGGGTTCTGGCTTTTAAGGGGAGCCGTACCCTTTGATCCGGGTCTAGGTCCAGGAGGAGGGTTCCCAGGGTCTGTGCTGTTGATCGTTTTGAATTTCGGCGCCTTAGGAGCTTATCGTTTGAGATCGGTCGGGAAGGGCTTTCAGGAGATCTGAGCTTTAGCTTTCTCTAAGCCGCCATCTTCGTTTAATCTCATTTTTCAAATTAGATTGCAAACCTTCTAAAAGAGAATGTTTAACACAATGCTTGGAACATAGTAGGAACTTAATAAACATTTCCTGTAAGTAACCTTACAACTGAGGGCAGCTAGGTGGCACAGTGGATAGAGTCAGGAAGACCTGAATTCAAATGAAACCTCAGACATGTAGTAGCTATGTGACCCTTAACAAGTCATTTAACCCTTTTGGCCTCAGTTTCCTCATCTATAAAATGAGCTGAAGGGGGAAATGGCAAACCACTTTATTATCTTTGCCAAGAAAACCCCAAATGGAGTCACAAAGAGATGGACATGACTGAAACAACTGAACAGCATTAAAATTGATAAACTGGAGCATATCCCAAGGAAGGTGCCCAGGATGGTGAATAGACAGAACACCTACACCAAGTAGGGATCTACTCAAAGAAAATGGAGATGATTAGCCTAGAGAAGAGGGAACATGATGGTAGAACATGATGTGGGTTGAAAGGTTATTATGTGGAGAGAAGGATTAGACGTATTTTACTAGATGCCAGAGGGTAGAAATAGGATACCAGTGAGTGGAAAGTAGAGTCATATATTAACTGAATGTAGGTGTCCCAAAAGTTTAGTGCAATTGTTAGCTTAAAAAATGCTATTGAAAGTTTACTAAAGGCTGAGAGCATTAAAACTTTTGGACTGTATTAAGAAGACTTCCTAGCAATTAGAAATATAATAATTTGAATCAATAAGTAAATTTCCTATTACTGGTGGTGTTTAAATGAAAGTGTGATGACCAATTGGTAGAGATGATGTAGTAAGAATTTATTCAGATGAGGGTTGAACAAGGCAACAATCCCTGAGATTCATGTGAACTAGGTTTTCATAATCATAACTCAGTGCCATTTCCTCTGCAGAGAGATAAATCTGATATGACTTGGGAAAGAATAAGAGAAAATCCAGTTTCCTAGATGGGCCTTCCTTCCCGCTCTCCAATTATTAAGATTTATTTTTCTTGTATCCTGGCTTGTTCAGTGTAGTTTGGCCATCAGTTAATAATTTTGCTTTTTGATTAAGAGATAATCATCCCAAGTAATGAACTCAAAATAAGTCAACAAGTATTTAGAAAGGGTTTATGATGTACCAGGTTCTATGATAAATGTTGGGAATGCAAAAAGAGGCCCCTGCCCTTAAGCATATTACATTTTACTGAGGGAGGACCATACATAAAAGCTAAAAAAGGGGTGGAGAGAAAGTACCCGGTAGAACATGGTAGAGAAAGAAGTCTGGGGAGCCAAGAGTGAAGCCTGAAGAGGAATGAAAGGGTGAACATGGTTGACCTGAAGTCATCCTTAAAATGGAGGTCCTGGAAAGAACTGACCAATCAGAGGAAGGGTCCATGAGGATAGAGGGTCATTCCAAGGTGAGGAGGCAGTCAAGGAATGGTGGCAGAGTGATCTCCAGGGTGAAAATGTTGCTGGACCTGATGGAGGAAGAAGATTGGAGAGTCAGGAGTAGAGTCTAGAAAAGAAAGACAGAATTATTGTGGAAACCCCAAAAGGGATTGGGCATATGAATTTCACTGTCCCCAAACCCTGTAAATTGTATTGTATGCAAAGGGTATTCAATAACTATATGTTGATTGATTAATACAAGTGTGGGAGAATAATAAAATGTATTTTTGTTGTTTTAAAAGAGCATAGTAATCTAGAGAAACTAGAACTTTTTCCAATGAATTCAAGAGTAACAGAGGCCTATTAAATTGAAAGATGCTGTTCCAGCAGCCAAATAAAGTAGCAGCTATAGGAATCATTTCTTATACTCCAAAGTCCATTAGCTACTCCATTGAGCTGTTAATGTTGTGCGGCCATCGGTGTAAATAAATGTGTTGTTTTGGTAATGGACTTATTTTCTCAACAATTACAATATGTTGTTCTCCCATAATTCTATCAGTTAAGTCTAATATTCTGCTGATCTGGCAGCATCCAACCGCTGCGGCCTCATCTCCAACCCTCAGCATGTTTTTAGATGGAAGTTGGCGTTTAGATAACTTTATGGAACAAGATTTAAATTGAGGAAAATAGCATGATGCCATGGAAAAAAACTGCAGGATTTGGGAATCAGAAGATCTGGGTTCAAGTCTCTTCTTCACTGCTTATGAAATCTTGGACAAATCATTTCCTTTCTAGGCTTCAGTTGCCTCACCTATCTATAAAGTGAAAGGCTGGTGTTAAATGACTCCAATTTTTTTTTCAATTCTACATCTATTATCCCATAATATAATCTTTTCCAGAACCATGACCACAATTTTATAGAATCACATAATTCTTTTTGTTAGTTTACAAAATTTTTTTGGCAACTTCATCTTAGTAACCCATTTTTTCCTATTTCCATTGCCCCAACATTGACAAAAGTTTGCAATTATTTACATAGAAGTATTTTCAAAGTGTTTAAGAGTAGTATTGTTCTTTGGGATATTTAAAGATGGCCAAAGCAAATTATGTAGAGGTTGTATACTAATAGCACAATTTTCATTGCTGAAATAAAGCTTTCATTGGAAAATGCATATTTGGCCATTGGTAGCAAAGCTGTCTGAAAAATTCAAGAGTTACAGATATTTGGTTAACTATATTCAAAGTTGGATTATTCTGTGGATAAGAATATTTACACAAAAAAGAAGAATATTTTAAGGGATCTCAGTAGCCATCTAATTCAATCCATTCATGATAGGTCAGGGTAGTGGAGTTATCTATCACATAAGGGACTATCTGTTCTGGGGTAGTTATAGCAGAAGAGCTGGAGGCCCTGTTCACAAAGAGTGTAGGTTCATATCTGGGTCCTTGAAGCAGATGAATGTTATAGGGAGGATATATATCCTTCCTTTCCTATGTCAGTACCCTACAGCAAAGTCTCAATTGCTCTTCCTGAGTTGTAACTGTGTCTTTTCTTTCTTTTTTTAAAGTGATTTTTAATAACCTTTACCTTCTTTCTTAGAATCACTATTGTGTATTGGTTCTAAGTCAGAAAAGTGGTAAGGGCTAGGCAGTGGGGGTTGTGAGATTTAAAATGGTGAAGCCCATAAACTGTAGTGAGTTAAAATGGTGGAAGATATAATTTGTGATAGATATAAGAGAGGGTGAGTAAATTTTGACTGCAGAAATATGTTTCACTACAGTGTCTTGGGTTTTAAATCAAATATAAGGTGGTCGCCAGGGAAATATTCCCAATTATTCAAATACCCAAGTCAATTGGGTTTTTAGAGATTTTAATTAACAATACAATGAGTAATCAAAGAAAGAGAGAGAGAGAGTAAGAAAGGAATAAGTATGAAGGGCCTCAAGCCAATATGGCCTAGACCTGAGTCTTAAGAGAGAAATCAGTCAGTTTTTTTAACACTCACCACAAGGTCTGACTAAGCAAGGATTCTAGTGACACCAGGCCAGCTCCATCTCAGCTGACTTCACCAGAGAGCCTTCCGGCCAGAGATTGTTCCAAAAAGCCTTTCTCCAGAGCCTCTCTCAAGAGATTCTTCTCAAGAGATTCTTCCCAAGCGATCCTCATCAGAGATCCTCCAAAAGGATATCTCCAAAAGGATTCTGCTTTTTCTTATATAGGGGTTTTTCTCCCATGTCACCTCCCCTAAGTCCCTACATCTACCAATCACTGTAGATGCTTTCCAAAGGACTGCCCATCTGAATTCCTGCTAAGTCGACCAATCTCCTCAGTAAGTCTGAATCAGAAAAAATGCTGCTGTGTTGACCAAGATCCTCAGTAAGTCTGACCTAGAGAAAACACAGCTGAGTCAACTAATCTCATTAAGAGAAAACTTGCCTGACCCTTTTAGGTACCTAGCATCTCATTGTATCAATTCTAAAAACAGGCCTGGCTCAAAGAACTCCTTGGATCCAAGTACTTTCTTTGTTTAGCATTGAGTTTTCTCCCCTAAAGCAATCTTAAGTACGGGTGGAGTAGAGGTCCTCCCATTTCTGATCCTGGCGAGTTCTCACATCAAAATGGGGAATGTTTCTCAGTAGGGAATTTGTTCCAATTAAGAATTCCCCGATGGGGAAATTTTTAACATTCACAAGTCTGAGAGATTTCAAGATTTACAGGGTGAAGTGATTTGCCCAGGATCACACAACTTGGAAATGTTGGAAGCCCCAGTTGAACCCAGGACCTCTGGATTCCAGGACTGATTCTGTTCCCTGAACCACCTAGCTGCCCCAACTTATACCTTTTCTATGACTGTGAAGATGAAAATCAGATCTGCTAGTTATTGTTGTATCTTATATTCCAATTGGTAGTTTTGAATAAGAATAATTTCTTAAAATAAATTTAGAGTTGCCAGATTTCCATGGATGATCTCAAGTTTCAAGTTTTTCAAGGAATGAAAATTCAATTTTTACCAATTTACCTTAGCTCAAAAAATAAACACAAAGCCAAAACTAATGGTTTCTTTTAAGGATTTTACATTCCAAAAGGAGAAATCACACGTGAGGCAGTAGTGGCCAGGGAGGGGCAGTCTGGTCCCAAAAGTTGCTGAGATGATGAGTAGAGTCAAAGGGGGGGAATGGATCAGCACCTCCCATTCAGGAACAATGGCAGAGTTGACCTAGTTCTAGAACTGGGAGGTGGGGGAAAAGAAGAGAAAGAAGTGCCAAAATGAGTATTTTGAACAGAGTAGCCTTTCAGGACTCTTTCAGCCCTAGAACTCTTATTCTGGAAACTGCAATATTCATGGTTTAATATCCATTGTTATATATACATATATACATACATGTACATTGTACATGCCTTGGACAGAGATGGGGAAATGGGCTAGGTAGAGACAAGCTTGGGTCTGAAATGAAAGTCGATGGGGAGACAGGAGGGAAAAACCATAATCAAAATATAGTATCTTTTCTCACTTCCTTTTAGACTTCATTTTCCCAATGTTCACTGAAAATGTGCTTCAAGAAAGGGGAAGTTTCACTCTTCTTGCCCTTTTGCACAAGAGTAGCCTGCATTTTAAAAACAAAGACTCTGTTTCTTCAGAGGTCTTTGTTGTCCTGGGTGTAACAGAACAGAGTGTGTGACTATTGTTTCTGGCCATCAAATCAGAAAGATGTTTCATCGCTATGGTCAGAGTTGGAAAGGCTCCAGAGTCTTATATTTATAAAACAGTATCTACGGCAACCACTTCTTCCTAAGCAGGCTCACTGCCTGATACTTCCCTAACCTTCGGTTTTACAAGATGACATAAGAAGGGGGTTTAAAAAAATTGGCTAATAATCAAAATAATTTGTGCCGACTCAGCCTATAAAGCTGTTGGTTCAGCAGCATGGGATTTGGACAGTGGGAAACAGCAGTGCCTCAGACATTGAGGCTTCAACCCTTAATTTTGTTTCTCTCTTTTTCCTTTTGGAAGGATATAGACAACCACACATTCTATACTTTCACCCTAAGCTGTCAAATGTGCCTGGAAGCCACATAACTGGTGACCAGAATATGTGAGATGGCCAATTCATTGCCTCCCAATGGTTTGACCCTATAGAATAAGCTTTGGTTGCAGCTTTCAATGACAAAAAACAAGGACAAAGGAAGAACATAAATTTAACAATTGTGAAGTCCGCTTCTCATCAGGCTTGGAAAGCTGGTATTTTGTCTCTTTCAGTAGGATAATGCCTTTCATGTAGGAAACTAAGCAAATACTTGTCTTTTTTCTTGTCTGTTATGCCCCCACCCCTGCCACCCTCTCAGTCTCTTTCCCTTCCCCCATGACAAAGAAATTTCTGTCTGCTACAGAGAAGGCAATTAGGAGGGTTCTGCCAAAACAGATAGAAACCAGTATAATTCTGAAAAGTCTTGGGGTTAAAACTTGCTCAGATTGAACACAGGGACATTGTAAAACCAACACGCTTAGCTCAACTTCAGCTCTCTATGCCTCAGTTTCCTCATCTGTAAAAAGTGGCAAGGATACAGAGTAGAGGTCACTATTCATCTCTAGGATTGCTAAGTGAAAATTTCTGCTGGTGACTTCAATCCCATTTTTTTCTCATATGTTCCAGGATCTTTGCCCATTAGTCATTCTTCATTTTTAATGCCTTTTCTAGTGTGGGGAGGGGAGCAAAGAAGAGAAATACCTAGAAACTTTAATGTAACAAACTAATTAATTAAAAAAGGAAACAATTGACTCTGTAGCTACCCTCCAAATTAATTAATTGATGGTTTCTTCCCCGAGGCCTACAAACATTCTTACTCCTAAACAGAGCTGGAGAACATCACTAAATTGCACTGTATCTGTGACAAGTTTTTGTTACATAACCTCCTCAGGGCCCTCAAAACAGTGAGGCAATCCTTTTATACCTCCCTGATCAATTCCCTATCTCACTCATTGCAGCAATTGGTATAATGTTCTCTTCTCTCCTCAGCCTCCACCCTAATATCCTCCACACCCCCTCAGTACACTCTCTCAATTCAGAATTTTCTATACTTTAATGGAAAAAAATTGAGGCCATTTTCCAAGGACGTCCCTTTCTCCCCTCTTTATCTTATGTTCCTCAGATGTCTTCCCCTGTCCTCTCCTTTGCCCCATCTCACATGAAGATGTGGCCCTTCTGTTTGCCAAAGCAAAATGTACCCTTGATCCTCTCTTGTCCCTTCTTCTCCAGCAGATTTCCCTCTCTATCATCCTCACATATTTTCCAATCTTTAATCTTTCCCTGTTTATTGGCTTCTTTTCTGCTGCATAAACACATTCTAGTCTTCCAAACCTAAAAAATTTCTCCTATGAGCCTACCATCTCTACTAGCTAATGTACTATATCATTCTTTCCTTTTCATTTTAATTCCTTGAGGAAGTCATTCATGTTACATGCATCTACCACTTGCTCTCCTCTCATTTGATTTTAATTTGATTCTAAGCATCTGACCTCATCATTAAACTAAAGTTGTGCTCACTCACAGTGACCAATAATTTCTTAATTGTCAAATCTAATGACCTTTGTGTCAATCTTCATCTGACCAGAGAAAAGGCCCTCATTGCCTCACATCTAGACCAGTAATGACCTCCTAATTGGGCTCTCAGCCTTGGATCTCTCTATATTTCAATCTATCCTCCAGGATGATTTTCCTAGAGCACAGGACCATGTCCAAAATACATACCTCTCTCTCCTTCACTCAGTCAACTCCAGTGGCTCACTATTACTTTTTGGATCAATGATAAAATCCTGTTTAATGTTTAAAGCTCTTCACAACTTAGACCCCATATGCCTTTCTAGTGTTCTTGTACTTTATACTCTTCCTCCTTAACTCCTCTTACCCCCAGGTCCCCCCATATTGTCTCTGTTCTAGTTATTCTAGTTATGTTCTAGTTATAGACCTTATATTATAGTTATATCTAGGTATCTAGATTTTTTCCTGTCCCTTACACAAGAGATCCCATCTCCTGGACCCCATACCTAGAATGCTGTGCCTTCCCAATTTAGCACCTGGCTTCACCTACTTCCTTGAACACTCAGTTCAAATCCCATACTCTACAGGAGGTATTTCTATCCTACTGCTCTTTCCTCTGAGTCTGAGATTACCTTCCTGCTAGACTTAATATCTCTGAATATATTTATATTTTGTATGTACTAATTATTTGCATATTATATTCCCCACTTGATTGTGAGCTCTGAAGTCTGGGATTGTCTTTTGCCTTGTTTTGTTTGGTTTTGTTTTCCCAGTACTTAGTACAGTAGTTGGCACATAGAGTAAGAACTTAATAGATGCTTGTTGACTGCCCAATTCTCCTTTGAAAAACCTGCATTTAATAATTTCTCCATTTCTTCATTCATCCATGTGATAATCTCTGCCTCTCTCCTACCCTCTCTCTTTCTCTGTCTGTCTGTCTGTCTGTCTGTCTGTCTCTGTCTCTCTGTCTCTCTCTCTCTCTCTGTCTCTCTGTCTCTGTCTCTCTCTGTCTCTCTGTCTCTCTTTCTCTCTCCCCCCCCCCCCCCCCCCGCCGCCGTTACCTTGCTTTCCATCAATATTATGTGTTGGTTCTAAGGCAGCAGAGTGGTAAGTGACAACCAGTGAAAATACTTGGAATAGGGAGATATAGAGTATTTTGTGCAAAGTACAACAAAGAGGTCAGTATCACTGAATTGCAGAGTATGTGAGAGAGGGGAGGTATAGGGAAAACTGGAACAATATGAAGGGGCCAGATTGTGAAGGGCTTTATAAAGGACATTATATTTGATTGTGGTGATAATTGGGAGCCCCCGGAGTTTATTATTCAGGGAGGGATGCTATGATCAGATTTGTGTTTTAGGAAAGTTTGTTTGACAGCTGAGTGGAGGATGGACTGGATTGGGGAGAGAGCTGCATTAGGGAGACCAACCAGAATGCTATAGCAAGATTCCAAGTATGAGATGATGAGGTTCTGCACCAAGATGGTAGCATTGTCAAAAGAGAGAAAGGGAAATGAGAAATAATATGAATGCAGAAATGACAGGGCTTGATCATATATTAGATATGGGAGCTGAAAGAGAGTGAGTAGTTTCCACTCCATTGGTGGAGATACATTAAAGGACTTCAAAGGTCCCTTTAAATCTATATCTATGATTCTATGGTCTTTGAAAAGAAGCAAGAGATTTTTGAATCTCTCTTCTCCACCATAAGAAGCCCCTCTATGTTGTTGTTTTCTTTATCTGCATTAGTTCTTCTATTTTCTCAAGACATCTGCCCCCTTGCAAGGCCATATTATTTCAACATATTTCAACACAAAAATATGTTGAAATAAAGAAGTTGGAATCTAACAGATCTCTCTGCCTTGTCAAACTAGCCAGCTAATGGTTCTTTTTACACATAATTCAAAATTGTTTTGCTTTAAACTGTTATTGTGATTGTGTATACTTTCTTTACTCTCCACCAGTTCATTCAAGTCTAACTACATTTATGACTGATCATTTCTTTAAGCACAACATTCCATTATATTCAGATACCATAATTCCTTTACCCATTCCCCAAATGATTGGCACTCTCTTAGTTAATATTTCTTTGCCTCCACCACAAAAAGAGTTGCTATAATTATTTTTTTCTAGATATGGGTCCTTCTTTCTTTTATTTCTTTAGGTTATAGGTTCAATGGTATTGTGAGATCAAAGGATGACTTTAATGATTTGCATTATGGTTCACCTTCCACATTGATTACCTGTGTATGGACTGTCCCCCATCTGACCAATGTATTCTCTCCTCCATTCTACTTTTTAACATCCCTAGTTTTGTTCAACTTTTAGCTCACATGGTACTTAGACCTTGGTCAGACATTGAAGACACCAAGGTCATCCATTGCGTCTCAGGTTATTACCAGTCATTCTGACTTTTGTCTTACCTCTGGGCTTTGATGACTTTGAAAGAGAGAGTGAGGCTAGTGACTTTGTGCAAATCTGTCCCTATTAAATCCAATTCCTGTATATCACCCCAATTTCATTGGTCTTCTTTGACAAAAAGGCTGAACAACAACAATATAGGGTATTTCACATTTGAATAAATCCTTTCTCATTCTTCCCAGTTGTATTGCTCTCTCCCTCAAGGAATGAATGTTTATCATTGTATATTCCTCATTATTTTACATTTGTTTGAAAGGCAGAATGGTAAAATGGCTAGAGTGAGCCAGAGCAGCAGGAAGACCTTGAATCAAGTCCTGTGTTTGACACATAGTTAATGTGCCTTTAATGTCACTCAGCTTCTCAATTCTTTAGGCAAATCAGTAAGACTGTAATGTAGAGAGAAGATTCTAAACTGCATTGGCTGAGAAAGTTTTTCACAAGAACTCCCTCCAAGGAAAACTCAATTAAAGCAACAACCTAACATCTTTGGGTACCATTTATGCTTATTTCTCTGTTTACCTATTGAATCTCCCCAGTAGAATACTTAAGGACAAAGACTCTTATTTTTGTGTTTATGTTCCCAGTGCCTAGCACTATGTCACAGTGCTTGAGTCCTAGCAGGTACTTAGTGAATGTTATTCAATTGAGTTGTCCTAGATGGACATGCCTATGGGATTTTCCATTTTCTGATTTCTAGGTAGAGTTTACATTCTGTTCCATGTACAGAAATCTAGTGCTATGTTTAGAATTGAAATGGCTCATTTCCTGAATATATATATAATTTCCCTTATCCCCAATCTTTACTGAAGATTTATATAGACACAAAAAATATTGTAACTAAAAGTACTACCACATAGTTCCCAATACTGACATTAATCATGCCAATTTGATTTATAATCTTTGAAAAGAATATTTTGTAACTGTTGTGAAGTTTTTTCCCTTTCTAAGACTGATTACTTCCACATACCATAATTCTTCTATTCCTAATGCAGTTTTCTTTATAACCCATTCACTCTCTAATTGTGTTTTTTTAGTAAGCAGATAGAACATACAGAAGTTTGGAGACAGACTTTTTTTTATTTATTCCATCTAGTAAGGAGGAGTGTTGTAAAGCCAGGCTAGACATTGTGATTGATGATTGGGTGGTTTTCTGGGAGAGGGAAGGATGTCACTTATTAGGGAATCAAATTGATTTTTAAAAAAAGATATGGTATGGCTAAGAAAATATGGTACTGGCTAAGAGACAGAAAGGATCAGTGGAATAGACTTGGGGTAAGTGACCTCAGTAAGACAGGCTATGATAAACCCAAAGATCCTAGCTTTGGGGACAAAAATCCACTATTTGACAAAAACTTCTGGGAAAATTGGAAGATAGTATGGGAGAGATTGGGATTGGATCAACATCTCACACCCTAATCCAAGATAAACTCAGAATGGGTGAATGACTTGAATATAAAGAAGGAAACTATAAGTTAATTAGGTGAACACAGAATAGTATACTTGTCAGATCTTTGGGAAAGGAAAGATTTTAAGACCAAGCAAGAATTGGAAAAAAATTGCAAAATGTAAAATACATAATTTTGATTACATCAAATTAAAAAGGGTTTGTACAAATAAAACCAATGCAACCAAAATTAGAAGGGAGGCCACAAATTGGGAAAAAAATCTTCATAACAAAAACCTCTGACAAAGGTCGAATTACTCAAATTTATAAAGAGCTAAATCAATTGTACAAAAAATGAAGCCATTCTCCAATTGATAAATGGGCAAGGGACATGAATAGGCAATTTTCAGATAAAGAAATCAAAACTATTAATAAGCAGATGAAAAAGTGTTCTAAATCTCTTATAATCAGAGAGATGCAAATCAAAACAACTCTGAGGTATTACCTCACACCTAGCAGATTGGCTAATGTGACAGCAACGGAAAGTAATGAATGTTAGAGGGGATGTGGAAAAATTGGGACACTAATGCATTGCAGTGGAGTTGAGTTGTGAATTGATCCAACCATTCTGGAGGGCAATTTGGAACTATGCACAAAGGGTGCTAAAAGACTGCCTGCACTTTGATCCAGCCATAGCACTGCTGGGTTTATACCCTAAAGAGATAATAAGGAAAAAGACTTGTACAAGAATATTCATAGCTGTGCTCTTTGTGGTGGCAAAAAAAAAAATGGAAACTGAGGGGATGCTGTTCAATTGGAGAATGGCTGAACAAATTGTGTTATATGTTGGTGATGGAATACTATTTTGCTGAAAGGAATAATGAACTGGAAGAATTCCATGTGAACTGGAATGACCTCCAGGAAGTGATGCAGAGTGAAAGGAACAGAACCAGTAGAACATTATACACAGAGACTGATATACTGTGGTATAATCAAATGTAATGGACTTCTCCATTAGTGGCAATGCAATGATCCAGAGCAATTTGGAGGGATTTAAGAGAAAGAACACTATCCACATTCAGAGGAAAAACTGTGGGAGTAGAAACATAGAACAAAAACAACTGCTTGATCACATGGGTCGATGGGGATATGATTGAGGATATAGACTAAATGATCACCCTAGTGCAAACATCAATAATATGGAAAAGGGCTTTGATCAAGGAAACATGTAAAACCCAGTGGAATTGTGTGTCAGCTACAGGAGGGATTGAGGGGAGGGGAGGGCAGGAACATGACTCTTGTAACCAAGGAAAAATATTCTAAATTGACTAATTAAATAAAATTTTCAAAAAAAAAAGGGAAAAAAGGAAAAATACCTTATTATATAGCTTTGGTGACTTTCCACTGTCCTATTTTAAATGAGAATAAGTTCCTTAGAGAACTTGTGTGAATTGTAATCAGCCCTCTGGGTTTCCTTCATATAATTCTTTTCATTTACTTCTTGGCTTAGGGGTGATCTTGGTTTCTAGACCAGTAGAGTCCTAATTATGGTAGCCAAGAGAGGCTAGTCCTGGCAAAAGTCTACTTGTAGATGATCAATCTTTCTCACAGAGAGATTGATTAGAAATAGAATGGCCACTTGAGGGTGTATTCTTGGACCATGGAAAACCATGAAACAGAAAAGGACAAAATTATGTTTTGTTACATGGGACCTCTTCTACTTTTAGGTGATAGTGGCAAGCAGGCAGACAACATGAAAATTGTAAAGCATTTAATATGTCCTATACACTGCACTAATTACTGGGGATATAAATAGAAACAAAAATATAGTCCCTGCCCTCAAGTAGCTTACATTCTAATGGAAGAAGACAATATACTAAAGGGAAATGAAAAGCAAGATAGAGTAAGGGAATACAGTGGGGTAGGCATTGAAGTTCTTAAAATTGGAAGCATAGCAGATTAGGGAATGTCTAGGTGATTCCCCAAAATAGAGAAAGGAAGGGGGAGAAAGATACTAAGGTTCTTCAGTTTTTAGATTATCCATAAATATTAATTTAGTTGATGCAACTCAGACTGTGAATATTTTGTTCAATAATTAGTCAATAGACGTCTTGCTGGAGAAATTGATTCATATGAAGTGGCATTAAAAATGTTTTATTTAGAATATTTTTCCATGGTTACATGCTTCATGATCCTGCCCCCATATTTCCTCTCCCCTCCCGGGGCTGACAAGCAGTTTCACTAGGCTATCATTGTTCAAAATAGATTTCCATGTTATTCATATTTGCAGTAGAGCGATTCTTTAACATCAAAACCTCAATCATATCCCCATTAAACTATGTGATCAATTATATGTTTTTCTTCTGTGTTTCTGCTCCCACAGTTCTTTCTCTGGATATGTATAGTATTCTTTCTCCTAAGTTCCTCAGAATTGTTCTGGACCATTGCATTGCTGCTAGTAGAGAAGTCCATTACATTCGACTGTGCCACAGTGCATCACTCTCTGTGTAAAATGTTTTCCTGGTTTTGCTCATTTCACTCTGCATCAATTCCATTCCTGGAGGTCTTTCCAGTTGACATAGAATTCCTCCAGCTCATTATTCCTTTTAGCACAATAATATTCCATCACTATCAAATACCACAATGTGTTCATCCATTCCCCAATCAATGTGTAGCCTCTTATTTTCTAATTTTTTTTTTTTTTTGCCATCACAAAGAGTGTGGCTATACATATTTTTTACAAGTCTTTTTCCTTATTTTCTCTTTGGGGTACAAACCCAGCAGTGCTGTGGCTGGGTCAAAGGGTAGGCATTCTTTTAAGCCCTTTGGACATAGTTCCAAATTGCTCTCCAGAATGACTGGACCAATTCACAACTCCACCAGGAGTGTATTAGTGTCCCATCTTTGGGACATCCCCTTCAACATTTATCACTTTCCTTTGCTGCCATATTGGCCAGTCTGCTAGGTGTAAGTTGGTACCTCAAAGTTGTTTTAATTTGCAATTCTCCAATTAGGAGGGATTTTTAACACTTTTTCATGTGCTTATTGATAGTTTTGATTTCCTCATGTGAAAACTGCCTATTTGTGTTCCTTGACCATTTGTCTAATCGGACATTTTTGTTGTAAATTAAACCAGAAGATAAAAGGAAACCACAGCTAAATGCATGAAAGGTGTGACTCTCTTCTTCTTCTTGAGAGAGGAAATAAGTAGTTAGCGAAGTAGAATAAAAACCATCATTTCATGGGTCATTTGGTCTTCTTGTTATAATAAAAATCATTGTGAAAATAATTATTACTTATGTGCTACTATCTGTGGCAAAGGATATGAAGATAGAAAAATTTTGTTGAGAACTTGAAAGACCTCCAAATTTAATCAAATTATGCTTTAATACTTGGTGCCTACAGTGCAAAGGTATGCATAGGGTGGGATTTGGGAAATTATAGTTCAATAATAAGAAATGACAGAGACTTTCATACTATAAAAAAATCCCCATCCATATGTCAAAAATATTTTTTCCAAAATAGATTTTGTATGTATTGTTAGTATCAAATTATATCACAAAAATGAAACTGATTATATTTTAACGGTATAGAGACAAGTAGTTCCTGATCAAATGGTTGTTTCTGATATATTTGAATATGGTCAGATTGCTGATTTATTAAGATAAGTAATTAAAAATTAATAATAATTATTATTATTAACCTAAATAATTAATTATTATTGATTAAATAAAATAATTATTAAAAATAAATAAAATTAATAATAGCCAACTAGAACAAAAATAAAAATGGGAAGATATGCCATGTGAGTGATATAACTCTCATCTATTCAATTTAAACCAACTGTTGATGTTGACAAATGGAAAATGGATAAAAGAACAGATATCAACATAAATTATTACTAAACATGAACATCTCTTAGTGCTGGTCCATCAGTATTGAAAAGGCACCACAAATGGATCAGGATTGACTAGAATGCATTCTAGTCAATGGGCTGGGCTGCTTTTGGAAAACTGCGCAGTATTTTTAGTGATCTTAAGTTTATCTATGACATGTATTTTTTAAACTAATAGTATACTTTCAGTAATGCTTTATGGCATGAGGCATTAAATATATCAGTCTCTGAAAAGTGACAGTTGAGAGTCAATGGAGCTGTTCATGATGGGTGTGAGCCAGCTGAGACACATTACAAATGAAGATTTGTATAGGAGAATTGGAATGAAGGATGCCAACAGAGAATTGTACAATATAATTGGGGGGAAAGAGATTAGGGTCACATAGTGATATCAAGGGATAACTGATAGATAGCCTAAAGGCTCTATTAGAATCCATACAACTCAAGAGATTTAAAAATAATATCCCTCTTCTTTTCTCAACATGGAGGTATTAGTCACATCAGTGAGATCACTATCCTTCTCTGACCTGTTCCCTGTGATCTGGCCAAATAAAACTATTCACTATTTTCCAAATGGGTCATTCATCTAATAAACTCCCCTTCCCCCCTTCCTAATATTGTTCCCATTGCCTAGAATAGCTGAGCCCCAAATCCCAATATCTGCCCCTCAAGATTCTACTGATTCTTCAAATTCTAATCATAATATTTTTTAATTGCTCTCTACTTAGCTAAGGGAGGTTTTCATAGACTTTGTTTGTCCGCAGTATTTATCATGGTTCACCTTGTTATATTTATGTGCCTATCTTCTCTCTGCTACTAGATTTTAAACACCCTTAGGACAGGTAACATATCTTAATAATCTTTGTATTGATCCACACTACCTAGCATAGTTCTATCCATGAAATAGATGATCAACAAATGTTATTTTAATTGAAATGAATGCATGTAGTGATTTGCCTTCCTGGAAAGAATGTCTGGAAGTGATTCATGGACTTATTAGATTTAGAACTGGGAGAGACCCTACAAGAAGTCATTTAGCCCAACCCTTCATATTATTAATGAGGAAAAGTGAAGCCCAAAGAGATTGAATGACTCATCCATGATTACAAAGATAATTCATAAGAGCATCAGAATTTGAACTAGGGTTCTATGAATTTTCCATGAAAAGGGAATAAAAAAATCACCACATGTTCTTTCTATGGGAAGTATTTGTAGGAGGATAGGAGAATTGAACAGGTAGAAGAAAAGAGACATGGATAGAGGATTATTTTAATAAAAATCCATCCTGTTAAGGTATGAAGTACATTGTTGCTAAAAGAATATTGGACTTGGAGTCAAGCCTAAGTTTAACCTTAGTTCTAACAGTTAGTTATATGACCACAGCAAATCATTTTATTCTTCTGAGCCTCAGTTTTCTCATTTGTAAAATAATCAATCAGGAAATATTTGTTAAGCACCTTCTACATGCCAGGCACAGTGCCAAGCACTGGGGATACAAAAAGAAGCAAAAGACAGGCTTTGCCTCCAAGGAGCTTACAATCTAATGGTAACAACAAAATTCAAACAAATATATACAAAGCAAGCAAAAGAATAAATAGGAAATGATTAACAGAAGGAAAGGACTAGAATTAAAAAGAGTCAAGAATGGCTTTCTACAAAAAAAATATGATTTTAGTTAGTTCTTAGTGGAAATCAGGGGAGTTGATGGGGAGAGTTGAGGAGAGAGAGAATTTCAGGCATCTGAATCTAAATCTAAAAAATTCTGGAATACAAAAAAGAGGGGTCATCATATCAAAGACAGAGAGCAGGGTGTAAGAAGACTGGAAATATAGGAGGGGATTAGATTATGAAGGATTTTGAATGAGTATTTTGTATTCAATTCTGGAGGTGTCAGGGAGCTACTGGAGGTTTGGGAGGGTGATATGGCAGGACCTACATTGGTAGCTGAATGGAAGATGGATTGGAGTAGTGATGGACTTGATAAAGGCAGACCCACCAGCAGCCCAGATGTGAGAAGATGAAGGCCTACAAGAGAGTGATGGCAGTATCAGGGGAGAGGAGAGGATAAGGACATTAATACTTATATGGCTTACCTCAAAGGGTCATCAAATGGAAAATACTTTGGAAAACATACATACATACATATATATATGTATATATATGCTTATATATATATGAGAATCATCATCTTATAATATTATTATTCCTTCATCTATTGACTCTCTTTGCCCTATTCACCAACTATCTTTATATACTAGTCATATTCCAGGTGGTCCAGGCCCACTCTAGTCCATCCTCAACTCAGCCACCAACAAGATCTCCCTAAAGTCTGTTGGCCTCTTTGCTGTTTTTCACATGCTACTTCATCTCCCATTTTCCCAATCTGTTCTCCATGCCTAGAACTCTCTCTATCCTTCATTTGCCTCTTAGCTTCCCTGACTTCCTTCTAGTCTCAGCTAGTTTCATTTCCTTCAAGAAGAAGCCTTTCCCAATCCTCTTTAATGCTAGTGTCTTCCTCTTTGCTGATCATCTCCAATATTATCTATGTATGTATATGTGTGTATCTGTATCTACATACACACATAGATGCTTTTATGCATGTGTATAGTTTTTCTACACCATCATTTGTATTTTATTTTCCCAATAGATTATGAGCTCCATGAGAACAGGGACTATCCTTTGCCTATCTTTGTACTCCCAGCCTCATGACACATATTAAGCACTGCATAAATGGTATATGATTGTTTGACTATCCTCAACCCTACTTTATGGGCAGACTCCATACATAGAAGATTACCAGAAGATAAGGCTACATAAGGAATATAAGCTACAATATAAGAGATATAGATTGGAAAGGGATAGCTATTGACCATTATCATTATAGCATAGCCAAAGCTATGGAATCTCCAGTTACCTGCAACTTTATTCCTTGGTTCAGGGACCTATCTGGAACGGTACCCCTTTGATACCCTCCTGCAAAAAGAGGGATGAAACAAGAAGACAGCAGAGTTCCTTCTATTTCATTCTGTTTCCTCAGATGAGGGGAAACTGGAGTAGGTTATGATTGTTATCTTTCTGGTCTCAGTAACTGCCTTCCCTTTTGTTTTCCTCCCCACTCACAATTCTGTACAAAGCAAGAAAAAGGCAGGCTGAAATATGCAGAGGAGCTGTGTCTGGCTGGGCTCTCTAATGCCAGGTTCCTGAAGGAGGGTCTTTTTTTCTGGGAAGCAATCAAAGCACTTTAAAGAAATAGTTTGGTCTCACAGGATTAATAGTGCTCTCCAAGGCCTTTGGAAGGACAGAGGAGGGTCATGGTGGGTTCTGATGTCCAGTTCCCTCCACAGAAGTAGAGGTGCTTAAGTCAGCAGCTGCTGGAGTAAGAAATACATCTCAGGGGCCCATTCTTAAGGGCCGATGATCGCTTCCATGTATGGATTCTGGAGCAAATCTAAAAAAATTAAGTAGAAGCATGACTGGAGATATTTCCACTTAGAGAGGTACCCAGATAATTTGTGTCCAACTTGGCAAACTTCTCTTTTTTACTACTGCATCTATTCCTCCTGGCATGTCCTTACTTTCTATCCCCAAATGGATTAGTCTGGAAGAGGGGGTAGGAAACAAGCATTTGGTAAACCCTTACCATGTGCCAAGCACTGTGCTGCACTCTACAAATTTTGACTGTAGATTTAGATTTGAATGGAAATTCTGAGGTCATCTAGTCCTGACCCTTATTACACAACTAAGGAAGCTGAAGCCCAGAGATGTGATTTTCCCAAGGTTAAATAAATGCTAACTAGTAGAGCCAGGAATCAAAATCCCATCCTCTGATTATAAATTTAGGCTTTTTTCTACTCCTCTGCACTGACTCACCTGAATGAGTCGGCTCCACCCCTTCACTCATTCTCTTCCAGACTGTGTCACACACAGATACTTCCCAAAGGAGCAAATTGGGGGCGGGCCGGAATGGAGGTGGTGCAGAATGCAATCAAGATATAATAAACAAGTGGGAGAGGGGTGGGTTGCCTGTCTCCCCGAGAGGCGGTCACTTACCTCCTCCAGTTATGGGAATGAAGGTTGCCCCTGAGATTGAGGATGGCCCCTTGAGAAGGGCAGAAGCATCGTTTGCTGGCACAGGAGCGTTAAGAAACATGTGGGGGCAATGACTACCGAAGAGGAGGTCCACCTTCCGAAGAGGAAGAAGTCCCCTCTTTCTCCCTTTCCTCCTCTTCTGCACTGGTACCCTGGAGCAAAGTCCCATTCGCTATGCGCTATTTACAGCATTTTTTCCCTCCATGCCCTAATTGTGCTATCGTTCAGTAGGCAGAAAGCCCTGAAAATATGCAGGGTGGTAGCAATGAGTCTTGGGTAGTTCCAGTTAATCATGGTATTTTACAACCAACCAATTATTTAAATCGTTTTATGCTTTGACTGTGCTCGTGTAATATTTCCAGGTAATACTAACATCACCAGAAGGGGAAGGAGAAAGAAAGAAGGGGGGACGGGGGAAGGGGCTTCTCTTTTAGTTCCAGCCCCCAAGGCATTTATGCACTAATAATCTTTCTGCCTTTGTACTATTCACAAAAACGTAAGCCAAAGCAATTCTATTAAACCAGAGTTTGCTTTGGGGGCGGGGGCGCAGCGCAAGCCGCGTGGGAATTTGGGATGAAGGGGTTAACATTGTCGCCTAGTATCTGGCTGCATCTGATTTAGGAATCAACCCTGATGTGAAAACCCTGGCCCAGGGTAGTTTGCTCCTTCCTTTGCTTGGAAGAGGGGCGGGTGGGTGAGAAGACCGAGAGGGAAGGATGTTATTCTGGCCATCGCTTAGTCTAAGAAGGGTAACCTTGCGATTTGCTGGGACAGCATATTATGCAGCCGCTAACCCAGGGCTCCCTTTTCAGATGCTTCTCTCCCCGCCGTCCTGGCTGGGATAATTTTGAGAGACAAACAAGGCTGAAAAGCCCCTTTACTTCTGCGTTTCAGCGGTTCCGGAAGCGAAACCAAACAGCCCTCTCTGTTTAGACTGCATCCCCTAGGCCTGGCCTTTGTAGAGCTGCCAGCCCGGCCCACATCACAGAGGCCACTCACTCTTTCTCAGCTTTGTGTTGAGAAAGCTGCTTGCAAGATGGGCTTCCAGCAGGCCCAGTCTTAAAGAGCCAGAGGAGAACTCGTCCCTCTGGCGTTCAGGGGAGCAGATCAGGAGAAATGACTTGTTTCGATTTGGGGCTGATTCTGATTTGTGGGCTTTGGGGTTTCCAGGCTTTCTGACAGGTTTTGACTCAAACTGACCCCACCTCAATCCATATAGCTTTTGAGGTTTCTAAATTATTTTAAGATTCGTAGCCATTTCCACCCGATGGATTTGTGACAAGATGCCTTCCTGACTGCTTCCCATTTCTCACAGAACTTTCTAATTAACTATTAATGAGCTACTGAGGCAGAGAAGATACTGAAGCTTTTAGCTGATATTTATATAGGTTTTAAGATTTGCAAATAGCTTTATAGTACATTAGCTCCTTTGATCTCCCTAGCAAAGCCTGTAAGGTAAGCACTACAGGTGTTATTCAGCCTATTTTACAGATTTAAAAAAAAATGAGGCTCAGAGGTTGAAACGACTTGAAGAGAGAACACTGGGATTTGAGTCAAAAAAGAGTTTGGTTGGAATCCTGGGTCTGCCACTTGCTATCTATTAAGCATCAGTCAAGTTGCTGCAGTGTGCAAGACACTGAGCTATATGATGATGGGTATTTCCCTTAATCTTTCTGGGACTGACTTAGTTTCTTCATCTAGTAATATGAGGCAGTTAGACTAGATGACCCACCAAGGTTCTTCTAGTTCTAGTTCTAGATCTTCTATGTATAAGTGGCATTTAAAAATTTATTGAAGTCTTTGATTTTTCCGTCATTTTCATATCTAACTATGCCCTTTCTTCACCCTTACACTCCACTTTTATAACTAAGATTTTTTAAAAAAGGAAGAAAAATAAAATAACCAATATGTCAACTGATTCTATCCTGATACTGCCACACCCCTAGTCCTTCATTCTTATCTCTTCCTTGGGGCCAAAATTGGGCTTCTTTAACTGATACTGTGGTCCAGTGGGAACATAATTGGTTCTGAAGTTAGAATCTGGGTTCAGGTCTCCCTTCTGATACTACTTGTGTAGTTAGTTAATGTACTTGGGCATCAATTTCCTCATCAATGAAATGAAAAAGTTAGATTAGATGGTCTCTGAGACCCCTTCCAGAACCAACTGTATAATAACAATAGCTAGCATTTCTATAATACTTAGTATGTGCCAGGAACTCTGCAAGTATTTCATTTGTTCCTCATGACAATCCTATAAGATAGGAGTTATTATTATCCCCATTTTACAAGTAAGGAAACTGAGGCAGATGAGATTAAGTGACTTGCCCAAGATCACATAACTAGCAACTGAGTATTTGAACTTGAATATTCCTGACCAGACCCAGTGTTCTATCCACTGTGGTACCGAGCTCTCATGTTTCCTAGGTGTATTTTCTTTCCTCCTTCTTTGGGACAAGTCTGCATTTTGTCAGAGTACCCAAAATGTTGCTTAAGTTTCACTGACCTGAGATTATTGGCTAGGAGGCAGGGTAGACGATCAGATATTTTATTCACTTGAATCTGTTTTCACCTGTTATAATCAAGCTAGTTGTGGCTGTGATTCTTCTAGTCCAGTTTGTGGGATTCATCAAATAAGCTTCTCTGGGAAACAGCTTCAGAAGTTACTACTAGCTTTTGCAGCTCCTCACATGACCCCTCAAAGGCAGGCTCCCCCCATTCCTAATGGAAAGGCAGCTGTATTATTGGACCTCTTAGGTGTGTTTCAGCAAAATATTTGGATAGTCCCACAGCATCCTTAAACATACTTCAAAACAGTTTTCTTACCTCTGCCAAGCCTACCCCACTCATGTCCTGGTCCATAGACTGAAAATTTATGACAGAGCATCAATCAATCAATCAACAAGTATTTTTATTTCCTAGTCACTGTGCTAAAAGCCAGGGAAATAAAGAAAAATATCCACAGGCTTTGCCCTCAGAGAACTGACTTCCTTCAAGGCCCAGCTACAAGTTTGCCTTCTACAGGAAGCATTTCCACATTGCTCTTAATTCTAGTGTTCTTTTCCTCCATTTATTATCTCCCATTTAAACATTAGAACTTGTTTGAATACTTATTTGCATGCTGTCTCCTTTTAGCTGTGAGCTTCTTGAAACCAGTAATTGTTTTATCTTTATATCTTGAACATTCAGTACAGTGCCTGACACATAGTAGGCACTTAATTGCTTATCCAGTGACTGACATTCTAAGGAGTCGGCATGTAAAAAATTAATATATGGCTTTGGGTTTTAAAATGTTTCAAAAGGAACAGTTTAGTATTGAATCAATCAGAAAAATACTTTTGTATAAAGGAAAAGGATTAAATTAATTGATAATGGATTTAAGATATTGCTGTCATTAACAATTCATATTTTGAGGAATGAACGGTCCAAGGGAAAGAACTTTGGTTTAATAAAAACTTAAAATATGGATATGAAGAAGCAGTTCTTAACTATTATTTCAATAATGTTGGATAAAAAAAATTACCTGACATAAGACCTAAACTACCTTGTGAATGATGTTGCTATTTGTCCTTTCTTTTAAAAAGAACCAGTGATATAACAGGATGATTACTTAACTGGTGAATTGGATTTAAGTGAGACAGAGCTGAACAAAGTCATCATCTTACTTTCTCTTCCAGAGGCAACAAAGGCAAGACAAAAATATGGATGACTGATGATAGCCTGGGATGCAATGGAAGACTTTGGCATCTTTTATGTCTCCCCAAGCTCTAAGCAGTGCCCGTTTCAGTCACTTTCATGGCACTTGGAATAAATTGTTCTTATCTGCCCATTCTGCTGGGAGAAGGCTTCACATGCTTGGGTAGATGCTCCCCTTAATTCGATGATAAGTTTGAGGCCTGTTGGTTTCCTTCCACCTGGTTTAGCTCCTCTGCCAAGATGGTTTTACTGGGGTGTGGCTACTGTGCATACTATAGCTTCTTGGAGTCACAGGGGAGAGTTGGGTGAAAAGTGGATACCAAAGATAGATGAGCAGCCCTCATACCATTGGTGCTCATCGTCCCTAAATACCCTGTATATGTATGTAAATGTATATGTAATATATAAATACATATATAAATGCAAATATACATATAAACATATGTGTATGTATGTATCTTCATATCAATCTCCCATCAGTTTGGGGACACATACATATACATACATATACATGTATGTATATGTATGTAATACATATATTCAATATACAGAATTGTAGATTGTATAGCTATACAAAATTGATGGGAAGTAATTTCAGAGGGGAAGACTAGAAAAGTCTCCTGTAGAACATGATGCTTAAGCTTCTTTGAAGGAACCTAGGGGAGCCATGAGGAGCCATCAGGAGAGAGGGCATTCCAGGCTTAGGTGAAAGCCAATACAAAAGCTCTGAAAAAATAGATGTTGTGTTGTGTTCAATGAGCAACATGTAGACCAGTGTCACCCAAATGTGGGGGAGTAGAAAAGTAGGATGGGGACAGCCTATGAAGGCCTTTCAAGGCCAAACATAGAGGTCTTTAATCCTGTTGATAATAGGGAGCCAAATAAATTTGTTGAGAATGGGGTGACATAATACATTATAGTTATTTGAGTTCAGATACGTATGACTCTCTCAACATATATTGTCCTGAGTGGTACAATTATTCCTACTCATTCTCAAGAAAAAACCAGTATTTTCTCTGAAAATAATAAAGGAAATGGATGTCTAATAAATGTATCTTGGGGACCTCCAAGCATAAGAGATATTTTGCCACTGTTGACATGCTTTAATGACCACTCTTCTCCTAGGCTTTGAGAACTGAGATGGACCTGGTTTTATATTAGTGCTTTGTAAAACATAGCAATGCTCCTAGCTGGGGCAACATGTACGTAGCTGGAGTTGTTCTACGTGGACTGGCAGGAATATCATCCTTTTGGTGTGCTGAGGTTTGTAGATTGCATGTTTCCAGAGACACATTCAAGGAGAGTGTTGGAGTTTCCATGACAACAAAAATGAAATATGAAAATAAAGTACCCCTTCTGTCCCTTAAGACCCCCTCAGCTTAACATGGTCAGCAATCAAGGTCTAAACTTCCTTTGCTGACTGATGGCCATAGAGCAAAGAGAAGCAGAAACATTTTTGTGGGGCAGAAGACTTCCATGACCTAAAAGTCCCTAGAGACCT
Organism: Monodelphis domestica; assembly: GCF_027887165.1. NCBI lineage: Eukaryota > Metazoa > Chordata > Mammalia > Didelphimorphia > Didelphidae > Monodelphis > Monodelphis domestica. The sequence goes on along the minus strand of NC_077229.1, from coordinate 174,976,930 downwards.
TTTCCTTTGAAGGAGAGAGTTAAGAAAATCAGTTGCTTTTTTGTCGCTCCTGTGCTATTTTTCTAGCTTCCTTCTTGAAAAGCATTCAAATGTTATTTTGTTCACTTTGGCATCAGCCTGAAGGCAGTGGAGACAAGGCTGTAGTTATCCTCAACTTGTCAGGTCCCCTGTGGAAAGATGAAGTCTATAGTGTGGCAGTTTGGGAAAACTGAATACACAGGCTGATTCTTTTGGCTAGTTATTCCAGCAGACCAAGTCCCTCCAGGAAGTATGATATTGTGGTTGTGGGGATTGATTCTTTGTGGTCATAGTTTATTTTTCTTGTTTGTCTTAAAACTTGAATTTGATTGCAATGCAGTATTAAAGCATCAAGTCTGGGAATGTAATATGCACATTAGTTCCATCTCCCTGTGGAAATAGAAGTCCTTCCCATTGCCTTCCATATCATCTGAGTGGTGGTTTCTTAAGAATACCAAGAACTAGACTAAGTCATTTCACAGAATTGTTAACAAAAAAAGCCCTGAACACGGCTGAGGAAGGGGCAAAGCCAAGAAGGGCATAGTTGACTGAGCCACAAGATAAGAAAAGAATTTTGATAGGCTGCTGGAATGTGAGGCAGATACTTATCTCCTTGGACTTGGGCCTGTCAGCACAAACAGGAGAGAGAATTTTGCCTTGCTGTGAAATATGGATACCAGCCTTTGGAATCCAGCAAGATTTTCCTTATGTAGGCTTCCTTGGTAGATTGTCCCTAAGAATTCACAGGAAATCCACTGTATTTATACCAGTTGTTTATTCCTTCATTTATTGTTTCTGCACAAAAAGCAGTATTGAAATTTTTTTTCTAGCATTACATTACTTTTCTTTGTCCCATTGTTGGCCTTCCTCAGAGATGTTTTCTTCAGAAGAAAAGTTTTCTGGGATAATACTTGATTTCAGTTTTAATCTTTAAATAGGGCACTTTCATTTTTAAAAATGAGAATTTTGTGTACCTGTGCTACTTAGGTACCAGGTACTAGGTAAAGCATCTATGGTCTAGTGGGAAAACCATTGGATTTTCATACCAGAGGACCTGGGGGTCAATCTCAACTCATTTACTTGCCATGTGACCACATACAAATCATTGAAGCTCTTTAAGTCTTAGTTTACTCATCTATATGTAGAATTCTATGGAATACTCCCCCAACTTGTTTTATGGTTGAGTCCCTAGAAAGGTGCTACTTCTCCCAAGTTCTGGAGTATTCCAAATGTCTACCTTCATAAAACTGTACATCTCAAGCCCCTACCAGTGTGTTTCCATTTTGTAGTCAGCCAGTAATATATCTAGCTTATAGTAAAAGCACTTACTAAGATGGTATTATAAGACAGTGGCTATAATGTTCCCCTCTTTCTTCCTACTGCCCTGCATAAGCCAAAAGCATGTTCTAGAAATGCCTGGCAGAATGTAAGGATACAATAGATTTTTGATGATTGATTGATTGCCTCAGAGTTCAGTACTATGTTGTCATGCAACCTCTCCCTTCCTTGGTATAATAATTCTGTTCAGTCTGATTGCTTTGAAAAAGTCCTCTATGAGCTCTTATACTGGGCATTTTAATTTCACATACTTTAGTTTACTGCACCTTGGAGTCTCTGATAGCATTTTTACTGTAGAATATGCATCTCTGACTTTTTATTCTCTTTACTTCTACTTAATTTTATTTAATAAGCCTGAATTCTGATTCTTCTGGGTCTTGTACAGCTCATATAGACTTCTCTGTCTTGGCAGTTCTTGATTTACAAAGACATAATATTTTTATCTGGAACAAGATTCACAGACTTAATCTTTTCCTGGCTTTCCTTAAAGAAGCTCAAGGTGTTCTTGAGGTGTAGCATTTTCATCTTATCAGTGCAACTAAAGGCAGCAACTACTGGCCCTAGTAATTATCCCTTAGGCTGACCTGACCCTAGGGTCATCAAGGAGGTTGTTAAATCCATAGATATCTTAAGCTCTGGAACTGCTGACAGCAATCTCAGTCTTCTAATGGGGTCATTCCTTCTGGTCCACAAAAAGTAAGATATAGAGACAGGACTGAAATAGAGTAGGAATTCTTAACCTGGCCTCTATGAATTTGTTAGGTCACTATTTTGGTAATTTTATTTCAATATGGTTAGTTTTCTTTCTAATTATATGTATTTTATGCAATTAAAATATTGTTCTTATAAAGGGCCTATAGATTTTGTCTATAAGAGGGAAGAATGACCTCTAGAAGGAGGCCAGATTGGAGTCAGGAAAGAGATGGACAAAATATGGAAACTATATTTTCAGATGAGCAGTAGATAAGACCAGTCAGACAGGGGAATGGAGCAGGCAGAAGACTTTGGGGACTTGTGGCTAAAGTTCAAATTGATAATGTAAAACATTATCACCATTCAGTTGTGAGATAACATTTGAACAATCTCACCATGCCTATAGCAATTGTGTCACTGAAGAGAAGCTAGTTTTCTTCATTAAATTACTACAGAAAAGTCTAGAAAAACATTCGTAGGACAGAAAAAAAATAGAGTTGTCTCACTCTTTTTGGTGCTATATTTAGTTTTTATATTTCCTCATTTTTATAAATTACTAATATCTAGGGGCAAGAGTCTAGCCCTTTCTGGAGCTCTGAGAATCCCTGGTGATAGAAAGGAGAAAGCAAAGGATGAAAATCGTGCTATGGTGGAGAAGTGGATATACTAAGACATAAACCAAACTCTTTGACTTGAGTAAGAATTCTCAAGTTCCTCTCCCCAAACTCCTTCAAAATACTACTCCTACTGGTTTTCTTTCCTCTGAAAAGTTTTGACTAGTCTTTAATCCCCAAGTAAGTAAAATAGGTCTTTGATCCTGGATTTTCTCTTTTACTATTCCACTGACAGAAGGGCTTGTCCTCTTGTCTCCTTAAACATGCCATTTTTGATGGATACACCAGAGACCAGTCCCAGTAACAGTAGGGAATATGGTTTTACTCAGTTTTCCATGCTATAAAATCCTTCTGGCTACTGAAGAAGAGCAAGGCTTGCCCTAAGCAATACTGTTAAATCAGCAAAGTTTGTCTGCTAATTCCTGTCTTCCATTTTGAACCTTCTGGTTCCTTTTTAGGCTTTAGATAATCTGTACTTCAGATAACAAATTTCAGAATCACAAAATCTTAGAAAGGGAAGGAGCTTTGAAAGCCATCTAGCTTAATCTATCCCTGAACAAGGAATCCTTTTTTGTGGCCCTAAAGAATTGGCTTCTTATTCTTAGGATGTTTGCACCATTACTCAGCTTTCTTCTCACATTCTCACATTGGAACATCCTTCTATCATGCCATTTTCTTCTCCTACTGATGAAATCTTTCCAGGTTCTCCATTTCATGGGCCAGTTATGATTCATTTCCCTCTCAACTATGCTTCTGACTCTGGTTTTTGCCAGGATACCCTGGTATAGGTACATCCTATCTTTATATCATCTGCAAATCTGACAATCATGAAATCAAGAAATATTTATTAAGCAGCTACTATGTGCCGGGTTTGTTGTACTTGGAGATACAAATACAAAAAATGAAATATTCCCTGCTTATAAGGAGCTCATATATGAGATGTCTATGAATCATAGTCTCAAATATTTAACAGAGTATCTATGATGTAGGAATCTGGAAAGAGACAGGCTAGGGTTAAATATATAGTTCTGGAAGTCAGATACATGAAGGTGGTAAGAGTCCACATTTAGTGTCCACCTTTCACTCAACTCTTAAACTATGGCTTCAAGAAGTATGCATGGAGGCCACACTCCAGTAAAACTATCTTGGCAGAAGGGCTAAACCAGGTTGAGGGTAACCAACAGACCTTAAACTAACCATTGGTGAGTTAGGTGGGGTGTCTACTTCAAGCATGTGAAGATGTTCCCCAGCAGGATGGGCAAATGAGAATAATTATTTTCATTGGCCATGCACTGGAGTTAGAGCTTGATGAGACATAGATGATGCCATGGTTATCCACTGAATCCTGGGCTATAGACAGTCATCCTGACTCTGTCTTGCCATTGACCTTTGATGATTCTAGAAGAGTGAGGCTGATGGCTTTGTACAACTCTGCTTCATTTAAATCCAATTCATGAGCAAATGAGCAAGTCAAGACATTGTCTCATGATGTAACTGGTCATCTTCCAAAACAAAAAAGGATCAACAACAATAACATAAATGTGGTAATTTAACCCCTTGGAGCTGACCTTGCCAAAAAAAGTGTAAAGAAAGAAGCAAAGAAGGCCTGAGACAGAGTCTTGGAGATATACCCAGAGTTAGGGACCCAATAGAGCTGATGATATCTCAAAAGAAAATGAGTGAAAAGGATCATAGAGATAAAAGAACCAAGAGAAAGCAGTGTGTGATGAAAACTCAGAAAGGAATGCAGTAGAAGAAGAGGTCAAGAAGCAGGACTGAAAAAAGACTATCATTTCCTACAGTTAAGAGATCACTGGTAACGTTGGAGAGAATAGTGGGATAAGCTGATTAATTCCAGCTTCAGACCTTTATTTGGTGAATGACCCTGGGTAAACTGTTTCATTTTCCAAATTTCATTTTCTCTTCTCTAAAATAGAAATAATAATACCCCTACTTCACAGGGTTGTCGTAAAGATTAAATGGGGCGATGAATATTGAATGCTTTGTAAACCTTAAAGTGCTATATGAATGTTAGCTCCATTAGAATTATTCTGGTTTAGTTAGTCTTCTAGAACTGATGGTCATCTCATAGTGAGGATTGAAAATTAGACGTTAGTTGATAATCTGAAAGATTAATGCAATCTAGTGTTCTACTGAATACTAATAGTTTAATGCCTTAACTCCTACCTAGTGACTTTTTTTTCATTTGAACAGGGACCTTCTAGAGACACAGTGACTTAATCTTAAGGAATAAAACTATGGAGAATTACTTGTCCAAAGAGGGAAATATGTAGAGCCTAGAAGGACTTTTGGATACCCACAGATTACCCATAGAGACAGTTTCATATTTTACTGACCTTGAATTTGTTGGTGAGAAGGAGGTGTTTAATAACTAAATTTTCCTATGTGTTAACTATTTTTCTTTATTCTCAAGATAGCTTTATGGCAAGCTTGCAGTGTTCTTTTGTTTTCTAATGTTTAGTGGTAGAAATGAACTAAAGGCTTGAAAGGTCTGTCTCCATGACTTTATTCACTGATAGGGGGTACTAGGAAATGGGAGGGAGGTGTTTGTAGTGATGAGTAAAGAGCTACTATTCCAAATACTTATCAAGAGGGGGTGTTTTCTGAATCTCTTAAACCCATCCATTATTTCAGGTTAGAATGATTTCTTTGCACCTAATTATTCAAGAATTGCCACCATAGATTAAAAGAGTAGCTTGTTTTAGCACAGTTATAAATCCTTCCAGAACAGGGTTTTTGTATGGCCCCCCATAGTGCCCTCTTTGGTGCCACAAACTTAGGAATGCCTAGTAAATATTTGATGGAAATGCTGAGGGAACCATGTGTAGCTGTTGCTATGGGAAACCAGGAGATGAAAAGACCTGGAACTAGTTATGCTTGTTTAAGTTTTGTTCATTGGCAGCTCTTAGTTTATATAATAAATTTAGTATGGATATGGTTAGACCCCAACAGGGTCAATGAAAACCAGGATTAAGTGCCAATTGCTTCCTGGGCCCCATCATCCTACTGAAATCTTGTTTTTCAGTTATGTTTTAGTCATTTCTGACTCTTTGTGACATCATTTGGGGCTTTCTTGGCAAAGATACTGGAGTGGTTTGCCATTTCCTTCTCTATCTCATTTTACAGATAAGGAAACTGAGGCAAACATGGTTAACTGACTTCCTAGAGGCACACAGCTAATAAGAGGCCAATTTTGAACTCAGAAAGCTGATTCTTTCTGACACCAGGCTGGACACTCTATATTTACTACACTGCCTAGCTGCTCTAAAATCTTTACCCATCCTTGAAAGCTTGCCTCAAATGTTTCTTCTGCTCTTCTCTGATCACTATCCCTTCTCTCATTTTGAGAGTGACCTTTCCTTCTTTGGACTTCACAGATTACTTTGTCTATACCTCATGAACCTTCATTCCATATTATTTTGTGTCATAGTCATTTGTGCCATTCGATTATAAACCTGATGAGAAGAGGGACTGTGTTTTTGCTAATTTTGCATCTCCACCAGTTCTACCCCTTATACAAACAGATCTGTAATATTGTCCATTTGGACTTGCCTTCAGGATTGCAGATCAAGTTCATGCTTGCCCATTGTTGTTATTCTCATCTGTGACCTTTCATAAATTCACCCCAGGGTGACCACTTGGAGTGCTAGGGGACTTCTTGGACTTCATCTAACATTGGCAAGATTTCAGGGGTACCTATTTGCTATCCCTGGCTTTCACCATATGATCACAATGTATAATCAACTCCCTTTCCTTTCAAGTTTCCTTGTGGGCAGCATTTATTCCAGATCTTCTGCAGAGTTTCTTGTTGGCTATAGGTTAGAGAATGTGTACTTCACCATATTGAAGTCACATGCTTTATTAACTTGTGTTGAATGAATGAATGTGTGAATCAGCCAATAACCAAAAAAAAAAAAAGTATTTTAGACCTCCCTTCCCAGATTGGATGCTTGGGCAGTCCTGCAGTCATTATTTCCAGGGATCCTAGTGAAAGGGAAGATGCACTTACTATCTTTAAGAGCTACTCTTAATTCCCATGGGATGAAAAGCTCTTTCTGTTCATCTATCTTTCTCCAGATCTCTTCCTCCCACCAATCATGTGAAGAGAACTAGTGTAGCATTTAGTTAGACTGTATCAGAAAAAGGAAAGGAGCATATACTTGTAATAATAGATTTTATTCACTTTAGGATATAGTAGAGACAAAAAAAAATTTAAATAGGTGACCTCTGATGCAATATCTTGGAAATTTAATTGCTTAGCAATCAGTACCTAGAAAAATCTAGAGACTAAAAAATGTTAAGGCTAACCTTTCAAACATATCTTAGCTCTATCCATTTGACAGATTCCATTAAATCTAGTCCCTAAAATTATTCAAATCACTGTTCAATAAGTCATAGTTGATCAGAAAATAAGCAATAATTGTTTTCAGAGCATCTCTTGTTCTATTTGTCTAACCCTACCTTGTCTAGGTATTGCGTTATGTGTGTGTATGTATGTGTAAGTATGAGGAATACTTCCTTTTTTCCCCTTGAGTTCTGTAATACTAACAATTGAGGATACACACACATATAATAGAAGACAGATTTAAATATTATAGGTAAAATATCAATAAAGGGCTATTGGAAACATCAAGGAAGGCAAACATCAGAAGGTATGAGGATGAGAGAAAGCTTCCCAGTTTGGATCTCAGAGTTAAGTTGGATCATAAGGTGGAGTTTATAGGAAAGAAGGAATGAGGCAAACATCAGGAATCCAAGTATGGAGAAGCAAAGAGTGCATGGCATATTTGGAGAATGTCTGGAAAAATAGTATGGGTGTCAGATGCACTTGGCCTAAGAAATTGAGACTATTAAGTTTTTGGGTAAGGGAATAATGTAAACAGATCTTTTAGGATAGATAGACAGACAAACATAGATAGGCAGATAGATAGAATATTAAGGGCTAAAAGAACAAGTATTCATTGAATGTTTATTATGTGCCAGAGCTATGCTAAGTTTTATGTAAATATTATTTCATTTGATCCTAAGCACTGTGTGCCAGGTACCATTTTAAACCTGGAGAATACAAATGCAAGCAAACAAGGCAATCTCTTCCTCAGAGGATTTACATTTTAATAGGAAAAGGCAACACACAATGGGAGTTGGAAAAGAGAGAGGAGTATCCTTCATAGGGGCAGGGATGCTACTGAGGATCTAAAAAGGAAGTCCAGAGAGGCAGATGAGTGAGCAATAAATTGAGAATGTCTAGGACTCCCTATGAAATGATGGTCTAGGTTAAGGACACACTAATCAGGAGGCTGACTGTCATGTCTCAGATGGATTTAAGGGAGAGAACAAGAAGAGATGGGAAAGGAAGCATCAATTAGAGTGGTATCAGCACAAATGAAAGTGAAGATATATCCAAAAAGCAGGTGGAAATAAAACCAATGGTGAGAATGAAGAAAATCAAAGTGTGAGGGGAAATGGCATGAGCTAAATTGTGAAAGCAGGAAATTATGCTTGAAAGAATTCTTTAAAATCAAAATTGAAGAAGAGAGAAGGAAAACAATGTCCTCTGTGTTTTCACCAACCTAGGTACCACAGAAACTAGTAGGAGCAACCTGAGGAGAAAAATGTTTGTGCAGAGAACTAGTAATTATCAGAAAACAATATCTAAGCAGAGGGCAATAATAAAACTCAAGATATGCACACAGCCTCGGTAATGAGGAGGACCAGAAAATTAAATGGAAAAAGACAAATTTAATGTCACAATTATGATTGAGACAGGGTAAAATATAACTCATGTCTAGAATGTGGTTGTGGAAAAGGATGTTTTATTCAAAAAGGAACAAATAAGATTTAAATAAATGGTTGAGAAGAAGGTTCTCTAGGAGAATATGAACTCAAGAGCAAGGATGATACTTAAAAAAATCTTTATAAGCTGTCTAGCATAGCTCTTGGCAATAAATTACTTTTAACAAATGGTTGTTGAATTGAATTTTCTAATGTTTCCATGCAGAAAAGATAACAATGTGAGTAAATCAATATAAGAGAGAAGTGAAGCCTAGTAGAGAGGCTTTGGTGAAGATAACTGGAGGAAGAGAAGTAAAATTATGATGTCAGCGTGTAATAGACTACCTAAATGGACTGACAGAAGTGATTTCTGTTGATTACTGTTAATGATCTTTGAAAAATTATTGAATACCCCAAAAGGGTAACTTAATAGGTTGAAGAAAACCTATCTGTATAAAGGTATCCATAGCAGTATTAGTTTTCATGGCAAAAAAAATTGGACTCAAACTATTCATCTAATAATGAAATGGCTGAACAATATGATTGCATTAATTAATTAATTTAAGTGAAATGTGAATGTGATGGAATCTTTTTACAGCACTTGGAATGGCAAATATGAAAAATCTAAAGAAATACAGGAAAGAGACAACTAGTGGTTCAGTGGATGGTTCAAATGTGACCTCTTCCTAGCTGTAAGACCCTGGGCAACTCACTTAATTCCAAGCCCTAGTCCTTAATGCTCTTCTGTTTTGGAACCAAAACTTAGTATTAATTCTAAAACAGAAGGTAAGGTTAAAATAAAGGAAATATAGAAAGACTTGTATGAAGTCAAGTAGAGTGAAAAAGGTGGATCCTAAAGGACAGTATATACCATGACAACAGTTGTGTAACTGAAGACAAATTACATGTGTGTGAAGGGGAGTAATGAAGAATAATCCTAGAGAAGGGGGTTGGAGCCAAACCATGAAGACCTTCGAAAGCCAGAGGAATTTTGGGTTGATTCTAGAATCAAGAGGAAGACATTGGAGCTTCTTGAGCAGGGCAATGACATGGCAGGAGCTCTGTTATAGAATTTCAATTTGACATGGAACATAGATTAAAGAAAGAAGAGATCAAAAACAGGAAGACTTATTAAGAGGCTTTTGTAATTGTCCAAGGAGAAGTGATATAGTCTTGAACTGGGAGAGAAGCTTCCTAGGGAGAGATGGAGTTAGAAAATGTAGATTTCGCAAATGATTGGATATAGGGCTTTAGGGAAAAGAAAGAGTCAAAGATGATTCCAAGTTTATAAACCTGGGTGACTCAGAAGAATGGTGGTGTCCGCTAGAGAAACAAGGAAATTCATAGGAATGATACATTTTTTGAGAAATATAGCCAGTTTTGTTGTGGACATCTGAGATGCCTATTGGGTAGATGTCCAGCAGTCAATTTGTAATATAGGTCTTGAGTTCAGGAAAGAGTTTTTGTCTGAATATATAGATTTGGTCGTCTTACACATAACTGTATAGACATAATTGAAACTATGGAAAGTGAAGGAAAGTGGTGAGATCATCATGATGAGAAGATAAAAGGGCCCAGGACAGAGAGCCTTGACAGTGGAGGTACTTGTGGAAGGAAAACGATGATCACTGGACAGTATTATACAATTATAAAATTCAGGTAAATACAGTGAACTACCTTGTTAAAACACAGATTTTTCAAATAAACTATCAGTTGCTTAAAATACATTGTTGCATGAATTATCAGTCACAGATATCCTTTTGTATTGTTTGGTATAAATGTTTTTATATTAGGTGGTGCTCTGTTTTCTTTGTTAAAAACAAATGGTTTATGAAAAAGGAAAGAATATTCATGGAGAATTACAGTAGCACTAAAGGATCTGGAGAAATGCAAATTTTTTTTCCAATTCTCCTCAAAAGGAAAAGATAGATTATTCAAATCATGGACTGGTAAACTTAGTTCTTGCCAAAATTCTAGAATGCATTTTTTAAAGGTAGTTTTTGAGCATTTAGAATGGGATAAAGTGTTAAGAATAACAATAATTTTATAATGGGAGATGGGTAAGAGCCAAAATGGATTCACCTGGCATAGATAATATCAAAACAACTTATTTTCTTTAATGATAAAGTTAGGAAAGTACCAGATATATCAAATACCTGGATTTCAGCAATACATTTTGTAAAATGTTTCTGAATTTATAAAATATCTTAGACAGCTGTCTATAAAGACAAGATAAAGAGTTGTGGACTAAATGATTGATCAAAGGATTTAGAGGTCTTCTATTCCAGTCTCTTAATTTTACAGATGAGGAAAGTGAGACCTTGAAATTTAGGCCATTTTTCTGTGATAATGCAGGTGGCAGAATTGGGATTTAAACCCAGAGAATCAAGGTTCTCTGACTCCAAATGCAGCATGCTTTATATTGTACCATCAGAGTATACTTAAGATTTGGTAATGTTTGAATGACTACACCGAAAGAATGCTGATTAATCAATCTCTGTCAACCTGGAGCGAATTCATGCAGAAGAGAAATTGAACTTAGTTTACTTGGCTCCAAAAAGAAGGAGTAAGAACAATGGGTGGCAGTTCCAGAGACATATTCCTGGCTGTAATTCAAGCTATATAAAAGTAGAATTAATTAACATATGAAGTAGTGGATCCTTCATCCATCCACCTACCCATCTATTCAACAAACATTTATTATGAACACCTACATGAAGGCTGGGGAACCACTGGTCAGGGATACTGTAGAAGGTATAGTAGTAGATGATTTCTCATGTTCTTTCCAACTCTGGAATTCTGTGATTTGTGACCTGACCATTGTGAATCATTGGTAGTTACAAATCTTGCCCCTTTTCTTTCATCAATTTCTAGTTTTCATTGCATTGTTCATCTTAATATCATTTAATTCTTAACTAAAGAGGCAATGTTGTATTAGCATAAATTCTGGGTACCATATTTTATGAAGGAGTTGGACAGTCAATCCAGTGGGCATCCAGAAAATAGAGACCATGATACATGAGAGGTGGTAGAAGTATCTAAGAATCTTTAGCTTGGAGAAGAAAAGATTTAGGGGAAATAGGACTGCCACTCAGAAAAAGGATTAAACTTGTTCTAGTTGGCAATGGGGTGCAAAAAAGGGAAGGATTTATTATGCACCTATTATGTGCCAGGTGCTTTCAAACTATTAACTCCTTTGATCTTTACAAGGCAGGCATTATTGTTATCCACATTTTGCAGTTGAGGAAATTGAAGCAGAGATTAAATGTGTGGCCTAGGCTTACGTAAACAGCTACTAAATGTCAGAAGCTGGATTTGAACTTAGGGACTTCCTGACTCCAAGTCTAGCACCCTCTCTACTATACTATGGTAGGAACACTAGATAGAAGAAGATCTCTGTTTAATAGACAGAAAAACTGCCTAATAATTAGAGTTGTTCAAAAGCAAAACAACCTGCCTCAGGAGATAATGAATTTTCTTTAACTGGGTGTTTTCAAGCAGAGAGTAGATGACTACTCATCAGAAACATTTTAGGAGGCAGTTCATGCTTCAGTTTGGAGTTCAATTTAAGTACTTCTCAGTACTTTTTCTTATTTAGAACTACTTAGATATGTAATTGGAAGCCAGAAGTATAATCAAATCCTTTCATTTTAGAGCTGGAGAAACTAAAATCAAAAAGAATTTTGAGAATTACCTGGGGCACACAACTAAACTGGGGTCTTTAACCTGGAGTCAATAAACTTGTTAAATATTTTTTGATAACTCTATTTCAATGTAATTAGCTTCTTTTGTAACCCTATTTTTTTTTCATTTAAAATACTATTTTGAGAAGGGATCTATAGGTTTCACCAAACTGCCTAGGGGGTCTATGATACAGAATAGGTTAAGAATCCTTGAATTAGACAGTGGTCAAATCACAATTAGAAATGTGATTTCTAGTGAAAATAATAATGACAACAATGATGAGATCTAGTATCTGTCATTTATATAGAGCTCTAAGGTTTATAAAGTACTTTACATATATTATTTCATTTGATCACTGATTAGGATTTCATTGATTCTGATATACTATTCCTTCTAGTAACACATGATAACTGCCTTCTGAGGAGGCTAAATTCTCTGAGGAGAGCTAATCTGACCTAAGTTGTTAATGGCTTACTGTTTTAATCATCTATAATAATATTTGCATTTGGGCAAAGATTTTCAATACCCCAACCTCAACCTGAGTTTGTGGCAGTTTCCACCATGAGAGGTAAGGAGGTCTGGTTTTAGTCGAGATAAGAGGACTTTGTGTAAATGGGATTTTCATCACTTCTCACATCATACCATGTCACAATCCAGAAAAGCGTGTCTCAGATCATGCTGGGATTGTGCCCTGATCCTCTTGGAAATAAGGGGAAACCAGTGTAAAAGTTTGTTTTAGATGAACAGGAATACAGATGATTTTAAGTTGATTTATTAATTTATTATTTATCTATCAATTGATCTCATCAATGAATCGATGATTTCACCTGTGCAATTGAGTTAAATTCAGTTTAGTTCCAACTATAATTATTTTAAGTACCTAGTCTTTACCAAACACTGTACTAAGAAATAAGGGAGACAGACAGTTTAATAAAGATTTAACACTACTTATACTAAGAAGGAAAGACATATGAGGGATTAAGTACAGAAATTAGTCTTAGAAAACAACCAGGATACCTTTTCCTGTGAAGAAGGAGCAAAGGAGGGGAGAATGCTTGCTGCCAAGTATTTTGAGGAGTTGAGTATGACCCCATCAGATAGCCTTAGTCTTCTCAGGAAAGTCAGAGGCTAAATCATTCTTTCTTAGGGGGAGGAAGACTCTTCCTTTTCTGTTGTGTTTAAAGTCTTACAACCAAAGTTATAAAAAAATAAACCTGATTTCAGTCATTAAAGAAGGGCTGGCTTATGGGCCTAGAGCCAAACTGGACATGTAGTTGTAGTTGTAGTCCTGACTTCCAAGTAAGGCAACAGGATTAGAAATTTAGTATATTTTGCAAGGGGGTAGGGAGGAAAAGTTGTTTCCTTTTGTTTAATTTCATGTATTTAGGGATCAAAACTCTTGGCATACTTATAAAAATTAAATGTGAGTACTTTCTTATCCCAGAAAAGCCAGCAACTTTGGAACAAAGTGGAGAAAGTAAGGAAACTAGAAGGAAGTATTGGTCAATACTGGTGGAGCTAATGAAATTTTTCTCTACTCCTTGGAATTGCAGTAGGTCTGTTGCCTTTGGAAAAATCTATTCAAAAGGTTGCTTTATTTCTTGACATTCATTTTGTGATTTCTGAGGCATTTTTTTTTCTTATGTCTTCCTTTGGGTTCATAAAAGAAACATCAAGCCCTCTTCATTTATTTTCCTTTTTCCTTTGCAAATACCATAGTTTTCTGTAAAATCATCCATGAAATACTGTAGCCAAAGGAAAAACTGATTAAATATGCATCCCTGTGAGTTTGGTAGAGAAATATTAAGGGATAAATATCTCATAGATGTGGCAACCAACATATTCACACCAGAATCAACTGCCTTACATTGGAGGGAGGGGAAAGGAGAAGAAAGGAAGAAGGGAGGAAGGGAGGAAGGAAGGGAAGAAGGGAGGAAGGAAGGAAGGAAGGAAGGAAGGAAGGAAGGAAGGAAGGAAGGAAGGAAGGAAGGAAGGAAGGAAGGAAGGAAGGAAGGAAGGAAGGAAGGAAGGAAGGAAGGAAGGATATATTTATTAAGCAGTTATTATGTTCCAGGTACTGCTCTTAGTGCTGTGGATATAAATATAAAGAAAAAAGAAAAGACAGTTCCTATGCTTAGACATTTACTATCTTTGTGGCTTTCTTCAACCTTCCTGACTTTCCTTAACAGTAAAATGGTAATATGAGTATCTGCCTCCTGGAGTTGTTGGAAGAATCAAATGAGATAATATTTGTAAAATGCTCAACACAGAGCCTGGCCCATAGTACATGCTTAATAAATACTTATTCACTTATTCCTTTCCTTTCTTCTCTCCCTAAAGTAGCTATAGTTTAATGGTTGAAGATACCAACCAGAAGGGAACCAAAAATGGCGTGAAGGTGGAGATGAAGATGACAGGGGCCTTCATTTTGGAGTCAGAAGTTTGGAATAGGGTCTGAGGGGATTGAAGTTTCACCTAAGGCCATCTCTACAAAATGGTAGACCCAAGAGGACTTCCACTGGGAGAAGGTCTTGCAGAGAAATATTCCAAGTTGAGGAGGCTTCATAGATGGTTGAGCATTTCAGGCTGAGCAAGGTCCAATCACTGAGGGAAGTTATGGGGTGAGATAGGAGTTGAGGCAGAGTTTTGAGGTCTGGAAGTTAGAACAATGTCCTATAGCTCTAATTTGTGATACTATGATTCATGACAAGAAGTGAATCAGGTACAAACTTACCTGCTTCTGAATTAGAATCAAGATTCAAAGCTAAGATAGCTACTTCACATACTGCAATATTAGGATACAAAATCCTTTCCAGAGTCTTGATTTATTTTGTGACCTTTTCTTTTTCTTCATCTAAATTCACCTCCAATATAACTTTGGTCTTCCAGTCTTAGGAATTAAAGATGTAAAACACACACACACACACACACACACACACACACATCAATCCAAGTTCTTGGTCACTTTGAAATATAATGATGGACTCCAGGTTATGTATTCCTTCTCTATGTGGATCTTATGAATCCCTGTAACCATGCTCCTCCCCCAAGCCAGCTTTAGAAATGTGTGAAGTATTAATGTTGCTTTATAATATAGTTTAAGGAAGCACTACTTACCCTTTATCTTTATTTCTTTTTATAATTTTTCTTGATATTCCAAATCTTGTTTTTCCCAAGTGAATTTTGTTATTATTTTACCCAGTTCTGTAAAGTATCCCATTGATAATTTAGTTGGTATAGCATTAAAAGTTTCTAGAGACCATGGGGTCCTCTCTATCATCTGTAAAAATGAACATTTTTTCTGAGAGTGAGGCACAACGAAAGGGGATCAGTAGGGGGACAAATTGCACAAGCCAGTGGTAAAAACAGCTTAGAGGGGAGAATCCAGAATGCATATTTTGGAAATTTTTATTCTATAAGCAATGCAGAGAATAGAAAGAATCTAGATAATTATAGGGGCCATGAACCAGAGAATTCAAGTCTAGAGTATTGAGAAAGGGAGGCTGGAGATAGTAAGGAGGGAAAATCCTCTTTGAAAAGGAGAAAATGGAATTTAAAAAATTTGCTGAACAGGATTAATTGAAGGGGAGGAAACAAAAAAAGATTATGCTTGATGGAGAGGTAAAAAAAAGAGGGAAAAGAATTAACCAGATAAAACCAGTAAATAAAAGTAACAAAGAAACAAACTCCAAAGGGAAAGGGATAACAAACAGGAGAAGCAGGTGAGGGGTTGAGGACATAACACACTAAAAATGGTAATTGGTAGAGGGACCACAAACAAAAGACACAAACCCAAATGGAAATTTAATTTTGAAATCTGGGAAAATGACAGAACAAATCATACAAATAATTAATTATGTGAAAGAAAATGATAATGATACAGCATAAGAGGATTAATGAAATGAATATGCATTTATAAAATTGGAAAGGCAACTAATAAATCTAAAATAATCCCAAAGGAGGAGTTATTAAAAATTAAAGGAGAACTGGATGAATTGGAAACAAACAAACAAAAAAACCCCTGGAAAGGACAAATAAAACTAAAAGCTGGTTCTTTGAAAATACTAATAAAATTCATAGATCTTTAACAAATCTGACTAAAAAGAGAGCAGAAAATCAAATCAATGAAATGACAAATGACCACGGTGAAATCACAACAAAACCAGAAGCAATTTTTAAAATAATCAGAACATATTATGTAGTTATATGCCAACAATACTAAGAACACAAAAGAAACAAAGGAATGTTTTCAAAAATATAAAATACCGAAACTATCAGAAGTCTAGAAAGAGATCTCAAATAACCCAGGCTCAGAAATGGAAACATATCTACCTGTATAAGAAGTACCAAGGTGGGAGGGGGATGGACAATTTTGATGTTGATAGATTCTGAAGGAATTGAGGGAATTAGGACAGAAAGGGGAAGTGTTTAATTGTGGGAATTGAGTGAATCCCACTGACTCCATCTTGTGACTCAATTCTGGAACTGGCTCAGTTCTTTTTCTATTCAATTATGAGTCTAGTTGAATTTATGTTTTGTGTGAAAAATTGATTCAGTTGTGGTAATTGGGGGTGGGGGAACTTCTATTTTTTGAACCTGGCTCTTTGTGGCAGGGAAATTGGATCACCTGTACATGTTGTTTAGAGACTCTTAATCAAGGACCTAGATTATATTGACTAGAAACACAGTCAGATTCTAAGATTATTGCTAGGAGTTTTCTCATAATTGTACATCTCAAATAACCTTTAGGTCTTATATGAAAACTAATCATATGCTGATCAATCAGTTTTCATGTTCCTTTGATTGTTCAAAGACCCCTAGGGAAGTGGGACACCTTTTCTGAATTCAAAGACTTGAACCTGTTTGCTCTTCCTCACTCATCTTGGAAAGTCCCCAATTTTAATTCCAATTAGAACTCAGATTGCCGAATTTTGTTTCCTTTTAATTAATTGGTCTTATTTGATTAATTGTTTTAAATATTTAAAAAGTCTGTCTCCCTTTGTATTCAGGATTCAGTCCTAAGTTGAGGAAGGGACCCAGTCCAGATTTGTTAAGCAATTGGCATGCATTGCTTAATAAATCAACATGCTCAGAAGATTGAACCTTTGTTTCCTCAGTCATTTTATCTTTTTCCTATTACAATTCACAAGAGAATTCTATAAAATCTTTAAAAAGCAATTAGTACCCATATTTTATAAATTATTCCCAAAAATAGAAGAAGAAAGAATTCTACCCGAATCCTTTTATGAGGCAAATGTAGTCCCAATAGCTATGCTATGGAAAGCTAAAAAAAGGAAGGAAAATTATGAGCCAATATCAGTAAAGAATATTAATTTAAAATATTTAAATAAAATCTTGTCAGATTATGGCATTTAATAAAAAATCATTTATTATAGCCAAGTGGAATTTATTCCAAGAATGCTACAATAGTTAAGCATTTGCAAAATACTCAAAATAATTAATCATATTAAAAACCAAACATACAAGACTAATTATCTCAATATACCCCCCTTATCTGAGGTCTCACTTTCCAAAGTTTCACTTATTTTAAATCAACAAAAATTTAAATTAATAACTTTGATTACATAAAATTAAAAAGCTTCTTTCTCTACACACCAAATTTTTTTCCCCAGAATAGAAAGGAAAGTGAAATGTGAAAATTTATTTTTTATATTTCTATAATACCTAAGATATAGGAACAGTTAACATACATGTGTATATGTAATTCAAAAGCAACATCCAATAAATAACTAAATGTTCAAACGGTAAAAAAAATAGTTCTTCAAAGACTTTCAAAGTATTCACAGCCAAATAAAAGAATGCTCCTGATCACTAATAAGATAAATACAATTAAAGCAATCCTTTAATTATACCTTACACCCTGGAAATTGGCAAAGATGACAAAAAATGGCAAAAGTCAATGCTAAAAGAATTGTGGGATGATAAGCACTAAAACATTATTGGTGTAACTGTGAATTGGTAGAACAATTTTGGAAAGCAATTTAGAATTATGCAAATAATGTCACTAAACTGTCCATACCCTTTGACCCAGAAAATTCACTAACAGGCTTATCCCAAGCTTATGAATACCTTGAGGTATCCAAAGGAAGCCATTGATGAGAAGAAAGTACTCATCTACACCAAAATATTTATAGCAGTATTTTTTTGTGATTTCAAAGATTGGAAAAAGAGCAGAAATTCATCAATTGGGGAATGTCTCAACAAAGGGTGGTATATTAATATAATAGAATATTATTGTACTCTAAACAAAGTATGAATTGACAAATACAAAGAAACATGGAAAGATCTATATGAATGGATGAAGAGTGACTTAAGCAGAATCAAGAAAATAATAATATATGAAATGACTACAGCAATGTAAATGGAAGGACCAGATGCTTCTCTTATCTAAAAAATCTAAGTAAAACACTCAATAATCTTCAGTGATTCTGTGGAAAGGAAAACTGAAGCAAGATTTGGACTTTCTGCCACTCAGGTAGAACAAACAGCAGTTGGAATATTTGAGAGAAGATATTGACAAGAATGACAGTTGGTGGGGGGGAGGGGGACTTGGAGAGTAACCCTTAGTCTGGGGACTGTCTTTCCTGGCCCTCAGACTGGAAGGAGCCTCTCTCCCTGTATTTGGATAGAAGTACCACTATTCCTGGACTTTTCCCAACTGTATGCTCTACCTGGATTCCTGTGATTGTCATACAAAAGGATTGAAGGGGAGCGGTTTGAACTGTAAGGCCACTCTTTAGGGGCTTCAGCCTGAAGAGACAGGCCCAACCAGCTCTGAAAGTCAGAACCTTTTCTTCCTCTTGCTGTCTACTGCTAAAAACTTTGACTAAGAAAGCTAGCATAGATTGGCAGAGACAGGAATAAAAGAAACCCTCCACCAGGCTGCGAGGCCTGGCCTCAGCTCAAAAGCTGAGAGAGACTCAAACCCAATCTAGAGAAATCCCAATTCCCTCTTCCTTGATACCTCCCAATCCAAACTTGTTAATAAAATCATCTTTATTTAAATAAACTGCAGTCAGATAAGAGGACTGTCATTTCAAGGGACATAGAGAGAGATGAACCTAAGGACAGCAATTAAACCATAAATAGTCCTTAGACCCCTTCTCGGTGACCTTGGGGGGGGGGGGGTTGGAGAGGCTTATCCCTCAGAAGGGTCTCTGCTTCCTTGCTCTGGGGTATCTTCAACATTAATCAATAGAGAAGATGTCCCCTCAGGCTATTATAGTTGGCCCATTTCTTGGGAACCCCATTTTTCAAAGATAGCCTCTCAGCAGGGGGTATCTCTCTCCTTTTACCTCTTAGGTAGCTATATTCCCTCTGTCCCTTCAACTCCTCCATCCCCTGTTACAAAGACTTCCTTATCCCCTGTATGTCTTCAATCCTTGGCAATCCCTTTTAACTATTACAGTTTCCATTTGCCTACTGCATACTTTCTTTGCTTGTCATTCAAGGCCCTTAACCATCTAGTGACAAACTACCTTTAAAGACTTGCCTTATATTATTACCCTCCATGTGTTCTTTGTTCAAGCCAAATAGAATTTACTCTAAATCTCCCCAAACTTGACCTCTACTATTTTTTGATTTTTTTCTTTTTTGAACTCTTCCCTTTCATCTTAGGATCAATGCTTGGAATCAATCCAAGACAGAAGAGTGGTAAAGACTAGGAAATGAAGGATAAGTGACTTGCCCAGGTTCACAACACAGCTAGGTAGTATCTGAGAGTAGGACTTAAATTAATGTCCAATACTCCCAAGAATTATATTTTATGAAGTTTATTAATAATCAGTTGAAGTAGAAGGAATAAAAAGGAAATAGAAATAAAAACCTAATTATTTAACAAAATTAAGACCACATGACTAAGTTCTCTTTGCCTGTTTTAAAGGTCCCAACAGGAAGCCAAGAGATCCAGAGGTGGGTTACACCAAATTTATATCCTCCCTAAGTCAAAACATAAAGTGAGGAGAGTGGGGTTCTGGGACTTGTAGTTTTTAGGGTAATAGATTCTAATTATACACATCTGGGGTGTCACTTGTAATAAAGGGTGGGGAGGGAGAGATTTATAATAAAGGAAGAAAGGATGATAAAGGAATAGAGTCTTCTTTCTTCTAGGCAAGGACAGAGTAAGAGGAGGTGTTGTTGTTTAGCTAGAGAAGAGGAGGATGGATTTTGTCTTTTCCCCCCCTCAGTCCTTTCTGAGTAGACCCCCTCACTATGACTGCCTTTAACTCCTACTGCCAGGCGCTCTGGGATCTTTGTTGAAAGAGATTTAAAGTGGTAAGCCTCTTTTTTCTGGAGAGAGAGAGAGACCCCTTCTCTCCCCCTCAATTCAGGCTGCCTTCCAATAAAGCTGGAGTCAGTTCTGGGTCCTAATAACTGAAAAGAAACCCTGATTTCTTGGCTGGCACAGCAAGTGTCCCCAAGTTCAAGGTTCAAAGGGAGTTGTAGAGATCTTCTTTGTGGACTGCTTTTCTCTCAAAGTCCTTGTCCACTGGCTGGGGTTTGGGAGGATCTGGGATCAGGAATTCAGGGAAAGAAAAATCACTGACTTTGAGTTTCAGAGTCTAAAACCCTCTGCCCAGGTACTCTCCACTAGGAGTCAGTTTCAACTGCCTGGATCAGTTTTTCCTCTCCCTCCAAGGTTCCAAGTTCCTTTCTGCCCATTTGGCCTTCACTGCTTACAGGATTCTTGCAGTTCTTCCAGGCTTATTCCCAAAGCTTCCAGATTTCTCTCTTACATCCTCCTATCTCTAGACCTAGCTCTTAATCCACTAAGCCATCCAGCTTCTCCTGCCAATGAATTTTCTAAGTCTTGCATTTTCCTCAGAGCCTACTATGTTGGCACTTAGCATGATGCAAGGGAAAGAATACTGGATTTGGGAGTCTAAGAACCTAAGTTAATGTTGAGGTGTCTCTGTCATTTGTCATCTCTATGACTTTGGGCAAGACTTTTAGGCACTCAGGGTCTGAATTTCCTCATCCTTAAGAGAAAGGATTTGGGCTCAATGATCTTGAGAGTCACTTCTAGTTCCAAATTTGCAATCATGTGGTCTTATGATCCTACACATTGATGAACCTGTGAGCCATTGAATCTAAGGATGACTATCTGTTCAAGGTGTGCCAAAGGTTTCAGCGCCATTTTAATCTGTTAAAGCTTAAAGAATTGGGTGGCACCCTACATTTTCCAGATGAGGAAACTCAGGCTCAAAGATGCCTTGGCCCAGACTCCACAGTCAGTAAAGAGTAAAGCTGGAACTTGACCTGAGGTCTTCTCAACTCCAAGACTTCCATTCAAGCTTATTCTCTATGAACTGGCAAAGAGCTCTTTCTTCTAAGCCAGGTTCTTCCCTTCTCCTCCCCACCCCCCTGCTATTGCCTTGCAATAAATGCTTATAATCACTGAATGTTTCTGTGACCTAGAAAAGTTGAGAAATTCTGCATTAATGAAAACACAGGGACTTACAAAATGGCTTTCAACACTCTACAGTAGGAGAATTCTTGATGCCTAGTAATTAGCCAGCCAGAAAGTAGGTAATAAATGTGCTGGTGGTATAGTTCCATTACTTTGAGATCAGGGAGAACATATACTGGAGGAGGGGAGAGGGGAGGGAAATCCTTTTTAACAAGCTGCTGGAATTGGCTGGACTTATTCTGGCCTTGCTCTCCCCCATTACCGCTTGGATGTCTTTCTCATTCGTAAACTTTATTTGTATGCTGGAGATCAGCTGAATCTACTCTGGGTCCCCAGTTTCTTTAATATTTTTGTCCTGGCTGGCATGCATATAAATCAGCTTCAGACCTTCAGCTGTCTGGGTACCGCACCAGCCTGTGCTTGTGTGAGGATGAGAAACCTTTCCTTGTAGGCTCAGACCCAACCCAGGGCAGGCTGTCTGCCATCCTGGACTTTACTATTGTTCATCATTAATAATAAGATACTACTGAGCAAGCTTATGGGGCTGAGCTGATGGAGGAATTGAGGATCATAAAATCATAGGATAATAATAATAGGATTTTTCATAACACCTAAATGCTTCCAAAGTATTTCATAAGTATTCAACTTGTGACAACTCTGGGAGGTAGATGTTCTTATTATCCATTTCACTGATAAGGAAACAGAGTCAGACATCAGTTAAATGGCTTTTCCAGAGTTTCACAATCAAACTGAGATCTTTCTAACCTCCTGTCTAGAATTCTGTTGGACCACCTAGCTTCTGCAGATTCAGAGGGAAAGGAGGCCTGGAGATCATCTAGTCCAAACAGTCATTTAAGTTGGGGGGGGGGGTTGTATTAGAATGTAGGGCATCGAGGTGGCTCAGTGGAGAGAGCTTGGGGCCTCAAGTCAGAAAGGCTCATCTCCCTAAGTTCAAATCTGGCCCAAGACACTTATTAGCTGTGTGACTCTGGGCAAGTCACTTAGCTCTGTTTCCTCAACTGTAAAATGAATTGGAAATGGAAATGGCAACCTCTCCAGTATCTTTGCCAAGAAAACTCCAAATGGGGTCACAGAGTCAGATAAGACTGAAACCACTGAATAACAGCATTAGATTGTAACCTCCTTTAAGGGCATGGACTAATCCCTTTTTGGAATTTTAATCCCCAGTAATTGGCATATAGAAAACTCTTATGAATATTTTTACATTCATTTATTCTTTCATTTCTTCAAAAATGAGGAAATCATGACTAGAGAGAATTTAAATGATTTGCCCAAAGTCATTTATACAGTGAGTAAATAGTAGATCTCAGGATTTGAACCCAGCTCCTCTGGTCCTATATTCAATGCTTTTTTAGCTGTGCCATAAGATCCTCAGTAGTAACCTACTGACAGTCTTAAGGAGCATTTCAAGTCCCTCTCCAGCTCTTTTTCTTTCTCCCTCTCCCTCTCTGTCTCTGTCTCTCTGTCTCTCTCCCTCTCTCTGTCTCTCTCTGTCTCCCTCTTTCTCTCTCTGTCTCTCTGTCTCTGTCTCTGTCTCTGTATCTATCTCTCTGTCTCTCCCTCCCTCTCGCTGTCTCTCTCCCTCCCCAAACCCTTCTCTTTCTCTCCTTCCTCCTCTCTTTCTCTGTCTCTCTGTCTCTGTGTGTGTCTCTATCTCTCTGTCTCTCTCCCTCTCCCTCCCTCCCCCCCTCTATCTCTATGTCCCTGTCTCTGTGCGAGTGTCTCTCTGTCTCTCCCCCTTCTCTCCCTCTCCCTCCCCAACCCCCCTCTTTCTTTCTCTCCTCCTCCTCTCTGTCTCTGTCTCAGTCTCTCTGCCTCTCTCTGTCTCTACCTCTCTGTGTCTCTATCTCATCTCCAGTTGTCTTTCCTTTATGGGAATAGTGGGGACATAATTTAAAGGCATAGATACAAGATATAATCATTCTCTTGAATAAGAATTTGAAAATGAATTGGAAATATTATTTCCTCTGGAATCCTGTGTTTGCCCATAATTGCTACATCTTTATGTACATTATACATCAGTGCTCTTCTTGTCCTGAATATTGATTGAATGAAATAATTCTTCTGTTATCAAATACAGGAGTAAAAACTGGGGTGAACCGATAAGGGGCACAGACAGAGGCAGATGATACTGAAATACATAAAAGGGGAAGATATTTAGTCATTAAGGAGATCAGTGTAATGTTAAATTCCTTTAAAAAGAATGTCATGAGGATTGTACCAATAACTTTTTCCTCCTTCTTTTTAGAGGGAAAGAAAAAAATATTGCATTCGACTATATACCTAAGAACAAGACAGACTTATGCCTAATTTAGGGCAAAAAGAGGGATACTGGGTTTCCCAGAGCCTGATATAGAATTCTCCTGCATTCCTGACCTTGGTGTAGAATTAGAAAACCTCAGGTCAGATCATACTTCTGACACATACTGGCTGTATGTCCTTGAGCATGTCACCTAACCTCTTAGTGCTCCAGGTGCTAACCTGCATTTAAGTAAAGGGAGTTTTCTAACCATGAATTCCTATCCTGATGAAATTGCAAGTTCAGTAAAAAATATAGTGAAACCATAGACTATTTCTATGCCTTATACTATCTGTGAAGCTCATCTTCTCTATTTTTAAATAAAAAAAACCCATTGATTGTTTAGAAACCTGGAATGTGATATAATTGTCAAATGCTATTTATTGTCCTCCCTAAGTAGGATGAAGCTCCTGAAGCAGAAACATTCTGCTAGCCAAGGTCCTGAGGCTTCTAGCTTGCTCTTGACCTTTCACTTGATTTGCATTCGGGGATTCTCTTTTGGTTGTGAATTTGGGGTGAAGGAATGAACAAGGGATCCCACTGCTAGATGAAAAGGGCCTTTGGGGTGGCAAAGAAGGGAGTCAGAGATCAAAGAACCCCTCAAGGCTCTTCTTTCTGTCAGAAGCAAAAGAGCATGACTGATAGCACTTTGATCTACCACTGGAGCCAAGCACCTCTGCTTATCCCACCTACCCTGCTACCTTGGAAAAGCTAACAGAGACATCCATGGGTGACCTAAATTGTATATTAAATGAGCAGGAGCTTCCTATGACATTTAAATGCTGTAGATGCTGACTACTTGTGTGGCCTGGCACAAGTCACTTACCCTCTCTTTGCCTTGATTGTGAGAAGCCAATAAGCTGCTGCTACTGCTACCACTAGTACCACCACCACCATCACCACCACCACCACCACCACCACCACCACCACCACTACTACTACTACTACTACTACTACTACTACTACTACTACTACTACTACTACTACTACTACTACCACTATCGCTACCACTATATGCCAAACAAGTCAATACCTGTTTTCTTAGAGCTTATAACTGAATTGGAGGAAATTGTGTGTATGTGTGTGTGTGTGTGTGTGTGTGTGTACACACATACACAAATTAGCTAGATGGCACTGTAGACAGAGTACTGAGACTGGAGTTGGGAAGATTTATCTTCCCGAGTTCACATCGGAAAAAGGATCCTGAGATTGGACATCAGTAGAATCTGTTCCTCCAACGAGGTAAAATGGATTACTTTACTTGGGAAGCCCTGACTCTTTCTTGGCTTCCAATCTGAGAAATATCTGAGACCAAAGTCAATTTTTGTAGCCTGTGGTATAGCTCTTAGCCAAGTAAATAACCTCCTAATTAGGAGAACTAGTCCTGATCTCAAATAATAAAAATTAATAAAAGAAAATTAAAGATAAAAGAATGATTATCACACTTCCTTCAAGACCCAATTAAAATATCACCTTCTGCAAGAAGCCTTTTTCAGGTCTTCTTAATTCTAGTGCTTTCCCTCTGTTGATTATTTCCCATTTATTCTGTATTTAGACTGCTCTGTATATATTTGTTTGCATGTTTTTTCTCTCATTAAAATGTAAATCTCACAGGGGCAGCTGGGTGGCTCAGTGGATTGAGAGCCAGGCCCAGTGATGGAAGGTCCTGGGTTCAAGTCTGATTTCAGACACTTCTTAGATGGGTGACCCTGAGCAAGTCATTTAACCCCCCATTGCGTAGTTCTTACCACTCTTCTGCCTTGGAACCAATACACCGTATTGATTCCCAGATGGAAGTTAAGGGTTTAAAAAAAAAATGTAAACTTCTTGAGAGGTCTGAATTTGCCTATTTTTGTGTCCTCGGTGCTTAGCTGGCTCAGAGTAGGTCTCTAGTAAATGTCCATTGATTGATTGATTGATTGGTCCCTCTTTCCTCTAACCCTTCTCTAGGTCACTTATCCCCTATCCAGTTTAGGAAGAAATAGCCATGAGGAGAAAAGACCCTTCTCCATTTTCTTCCCTCACTCCTGCCAGTCCCTATGTACCAAATAGACCCTATTGGAAAGGACTAGTTCACCAGAAACAGCCACCAGCGGAGGCCCTTTCCTTCCTGCCTGCCTGCCTTCCACTTTCCTTCCCCTTGGCCAGACACTGACCTTCTAAGAGGGAACCCAGAGCCCCTTATCCCACTCAGACCTCCTGCCTCACTCCAAGTTTTCCAAACAAATTACTGTCTAACTATGATCCCCCTTATTTGTTCTTTGTTGTTGTTTAGTCATTTAAGTTGTGTCTGACTCTTTGGGACCCCATATGGGAATGGTTTGCCATTTCTCTATCTAGGTTATTTTAAAGATGAGGAAACTGAGGCAAACAGGGTTAAGTGACTTGCCTAGGGTCATACAGCGAGGAAGTATCTGAGGCCAGATCCTCACCCTATCTTCTCTTATGTTAAATCTTTCCTAGCTTTGTGCCATCTGCAGATTTGAAGAACACACTAATAATGTCTCTCTCCAAGTCACTGATAGAAAGAAGAAAATACAGAGCAGGCAATCTGTAAGCTACCTCCTTCCTCACACCCAATTCAAAGGCTGGTTTCTCAGAAGACAGCTCCTCCAGCTCCAAGTTATTCTGTGGATTTGCAATCACAAAATTATAGTTTTTCATTTCCCCATTTATGTGTTCACTTTTAATAGGCAGCTAGAAGATGTAGCTTAAAGCAAAGGGCTGTGTTGTTGTTGTTTTTTACAAAATGACATAGTAAAGGACAGTAACAACACATATCAATGCCATAAACATGGAACTCAATTTCCCACAAATACATCCTTTTTTTCAGTGATCTCATCTGCTCCCATGGCTTCACTTCTCTGTACACATATGACTTACTTAAAACTCTCTATTTTTTTAAATCTTTTTTAAAATTTATTTTTATTTGAACATTTTTATTTAATGAATTGATTTAGAATATTTTTCCATGGTTATATGATTCATGTTCTTTCCCTCCCCTCCTCTCTCCCCCCTCCCATAGCCAATGAGCAATTCCACTGGGTTTTTCACGTATCATTGATCAAAAATCTCTATATCTAAGCCTTGTCTGTGTCCTGAGCTCAAGTCCTACTTCATCCAGATAGCTTGTATGTGTATGTATGTCTTGTGTAGGTGTGGAGGAGCCAATGTGTTCTTGACACTTCATCAGATGCTCTATGATATACCATCTTTCTATGTGCTTCATCTGGGAAATCGAGTCATGATGGTGGAGTGAGTCAGCATCTACACTGTACAGCAAAGGGAGGAGGGAGGAAGCAAACTTTTATGAAGTGCCTACTATGTGCTGTATGCTTTACTAAGATTCTCATTGTATCCTCAAAAGAACCCTGGGAGGTAGGTGCTGCTCTTTATTCCCATCTTACAGTTGAGGAACCTGAGGCATAGAACAGTTCATTATCTTTCCTAGGGTCACACAACAAGTAAGTGTGTGAGACTAGATTTGAACTCAGGACTTCCTGACTCAAGGCTAGACATTCTATCCACATATTATCTAGCGGTTTTTGACAACTCTCACCTAGGTCATCAGACACCCTCACTGCTTTCTGGTTTGAGCCCAGCTTCGTTACTATGACCTGCTCTAACACAAGCAGTTCTAACTCTCAAAAGAGAGACAACCATCACATTGCAATTAGACCATCTTGGTGACCTTACGGTGGCCATGTCATGAGGAAATGCACTCTCCCAATGACCACTCTAGCTTGTAAAAATTCATGCAATGGATTTTTACCTCTAGGGCCATAATCACAATTCAATACCTCTTTCATAGACAGTCACAGAGAAAGGTCTCATATCTAAAATATAGAGAGGGGGCAGCTGGGTGGCTCAGTGGATAGAGAATCATGCCCAGAGATAGGAGGTCTTAGGTTCAAATCTAGTCTCAGACACTTCCTAGCTGGATGACTCTGGGCAAGTCACTTAACCTCCATTGCCTAACCCTCACCACTCTTCTGCCTTAGAACCAATTCACAATATTGATCCTAAGATGGAAGGTAAGGGTTTAAAAATATAAAGTAAAATATATAGAGAACTTAGTCACATTTAAAAACATAAGAGCCTTTCCCCAAGTTGATAAATAGGGAAAAGATATGAACAGACAGTTTTTAGGAGAAAAAAATCAAAGCCCTCTATAGGTATGTGAAAAAAATGTTCCAAATCACTACTGATTCAAGAAATGTAAACCAAAACAATTCTGAGGCATTATCTCACATCCATGAGATGGGCTAACATGACAAAATGGTACAATGGCAAATGTTAGAAGGGGATGTAAAAAAATGGGGATATGAATACACTGTTGGTAGAACCATGAACTGATCTAACCATTTTGGAGAACAATTTGGAATGATGCCTAGAAAGTTATAAAACTATGTGTGTCCCTTAGACCCAGCAATACCATTGCTAGTCTGTTCCCCAAAGAGATCAAGGAAAAAAGAAAAGAACCCTTATGTTCCAAAATATTTATAGCAGCTCTCTTTGTGGTGACAAAGAACTGGAAATTGAAGGGATGTCCATCAATTGGGGAAAGGCTGAACAAGTTGTGGCAAAAGATTGTGATGGAATACTACTGTACCATAAGAAATGATGAGCAGATTAAATTTTTAAACTTAGAAAGAACTACAAGAGAGAATGAAGAATGAAATGAGTAGAACCAAAATAACATTAGATATAGCCACAGATTTAATATTTGAAAAATAACTTTTTATGTTTACCTCCAGAGAATGAAATGAAAAATGGAAATAAAAGAAAGACATTATATATATATATTTTTTGCCAGATGGTGCCTTCTGTGATGTGGGGAGGGAAAAGGAGAGAAGGGAAGGGCTGAGATACATGGAAATAAATTCTATTAATAAATTTTTTTAAAGTCAGCACATCTATACAGTGCATGATATTTATACAACTTTTAATCATGCAAAATAATATTTTTAGATCTTAAACCTCTCTATTTGCTTAACAACGAAATGAAAGCAATTATAAATACTGATATGCTAAAGTAAATTCATAAATAATAAAATTCATTGCAATGTACACATTAAATCCATACCACAGTCTCCCCTTAATTCCTTAAGTATCTTTGTTGGAGAGTAGAGACACACTTATAGGAACCTAACAGAGAAACATAGGAGGGAAGAAAACTCATGTTCTTAGGGTTACTCACAACTCTGGGCTTGGAGGTTATGATGGTCCTTTCAACTCTATTTAAGAAAACAGTACCACCAGAAATTGCCCAAGTGTCTGTTTGTATTTTCTACTCCTATTGGGAACCAAAATGTTCATCCATAACAATGGCAACATCATCCATCTTTTGACAATCAATATAAATCTCTTTATACAAAATACTTTTTCTATTCCTTTCATTGATAAATAGCACCATTTATCTCAAAGAAACAATATATCTTGCCTAAGTATGTCACGTTCAACACCAAAACATCCAAAAGAGAATTTGTCTTCCTCCCTAAACCCAGTGACTTCCAAACTTTCCTATTTTTGTGGGAAGATACCACCATATTTCCAACAATAATTTAGCTTCCTAATCTTACAGTTGTCCTTAACTCTTTCCTATTCCCTATTCCCCATATCCTAGATCCAAAGAAGCCAAATATACTGCAGTATAAATCTATCAGCAAAAAATTTTAAGTGTATACTAATGTTCCAGGTATTGAGGATACAAAACCAAAAGTTAAACGCCTCTGTCCTCAAGGAATGCAAATTCTATCAGGTGAGACATGTTCATATATAGGTATATACAAAATACATAAATAGATAAAGGTAATATTATCTGGAAGAGGGTGCAGGGGAGTCATTGGCAGTTGGGGATTCAGGAATAGTGTACTCTAGAAAGTAGTACTCAATCTGAATGCTTGGCATCGAGGTTGAAAACCTTCTCTGTGCAAAACATTTTGTTGGCCAGTGGAGAAACAAAGGTAAAATGAAAATTGTCTCTCTCCTCTACATTGTGTAAAATAGATAAAGAAACAGAAGATAATTATGAGAGAAAGAGCACTCACAACTTTATGGGAACTAAGTTTTAAAGCAAGCTACAGTTTCTAAAAGTCGAGTTGTGTAGGAAATACATTCCAGGTGTGTAGACACAGCTCCTGTGAAGGCAGAAGCAGAACACTGAATTAAAAAATAAGCAAATAGGCCAACTTGACTAGAATGTGTGGGGTATCTACCATGAAAAGTATAGGCTAGGAGCAGTCTTAGAAAGTATTCATTGTCAAACTGAGCAGTGTGACTTTTGTCCCTTAGGCAACAAGGAGGCACAGAAAATTTTGAGCCAGGGAGTAACATAATCAGACCTGTGTTTAAGGAAGTTTATTTTGGTAGCTGTATGGAAGATTGGAACTGGGGAGAAACTGGAAGCAGAGAAGCCAGCTAGGTAGTTATTGCAATAATTCAGATAAGAGGTGATGAGAGCCTGAACTAGGGTAATAGGCACATGCATGGAGAAAAGAGAAAGGTGTAAGAAATGTTGTATAAATGGAATTGGCAAGACTTGGCACCAGATTAAATGGTTAGTGAAGGAGAGGAAAAGTCAAGGAAGACACCAAAGTTAAATTATGGTAGTTCCTTCAACAGAAATAAAGAAATTCGAAAGAGGGGTGGGTTTCAGGGGAAAGAAAACTAATTCTGTTTTGAAGATGTTGGATTTATATTGCCTAGGGGAACAACCAAGTGGAGATGATCAGGATACAATGAAGAATTCAGAACAGAAATGAGGTCTGGATAGATAGCTTAGTGAGTTTCCTGAGTAAAGATGATTATTGAACCTGGATGTCAAACACCAAGAAAGTTAGAAAAGTTAGAAAAAAAAAGTTAGAAAAGAAAGAAGGTGGCCCAGGACAAAGTGTATATTTCAACCATATGAGTTAACCAGCTATCAGTGAAGGGAATAATTAAAAACAAAAAACAAAAATAACAGCCTAGAAGTTCCCAAGACACAAAGTCAGCTGAGAAATTCCAAAGTCCTTATTCTTTGTGAAGATGGGATTAACTCTCCCCTTGTTTGCTTTTAAATTTAATCAACAAAAGGGAATATACCCCTATTTAGTGCTAAGGTAGAGGAAGTTCACAAACTACTTACTAAGGGGGTTTGCACCTTCAAAAGCAACTGATTTCCCCTGGGCAGACCTAAGCAAATTTAAAGACTACAATTGCTCCCCTAAAGTGGAAGAAGGAACAGGGAGTGAAATAAAGAAGGGTCTTTATAAGTGGCTGAAACTTCCTATTAAGAGGTCTTTGAGCTCTTTCAAGGCTCGGTAGGCTGTTGGAGGTCCTTCTTCAACCTAGACCTGGGACTCCTACATTTGTTAAGACTGCTTTTGTGTCTTCCCTTTTGGACTACAGCATGGGTGAGTGAAAAGCTGACTCCTTTCCTGGCTTCTGGAGAGATTAGTTTCTGGAAGTGGCCACATGGTTATTCACTACCTGGTCCTCCAGCTAAATGGCCATCCAGCTGAGGGTCCTCCAAATTGAGCCAGGTACTGGAGAAACATTTAGGGTAATTAGCTAGACTGCTTACACTACCCTCTTTCACATTTCTCTACTTTACTCTTTCGCTCTATTTTGTAAATAAAGCTGCTAAAAAAATAATTTTGACTTGAGTTACATCAGTGACCACATTCTCTTATATTTAGTCAAACCATATTAATTTTATCCCCTACACATTGTTGTTCACCAATCATCTAGTAAATGCCTACAGTATGCTACTGTGCTAAATGTTGGGGAAGCAGAGAAAGGTAAAAGGTAGTTCCTGCTCTCAAGCAACTCACATTGGAATGGGGAAGACAAAATACAAACAACTAAATAAAAACAAGCTAGCTATAAAGTAAATTGGAAACAATCCACAAAAGAAGGTACTAGAGTTAAAAGGGATTGGTATTGTCTTTTCTTCAGGTTAGGTAGCTACCTTCCAGATGATAAATTCTCTGTTATCTTACTAAATGTTCTTCACAAGTGGCCAAAAAAATTAATCACTTGGTTGATGGTCAACATTCTGGTGATTCCTTTTTTCATCTCCTGGTCTCATGTGTATTTTTTGACTCATAAATTACCAAATCCACTGGAAAGGCTTGCTTTACTTTTGAGGAAGAAGGGACAAGTATCCTTGTTTGGCAAAGATCAAGGGAGAAATCAGTCAATAGGATAAAGGAACTTTGACTTCATTGGTCTTGGGATCTCAGGTTAGACTGCCTTAGTTTATTCCAGCATCCACATCTTTTCTTTTATTAGTCTTGTCCAAGGCACTGAAGATAATGCCATAGAGAAGGTCAGAACCCTAACATTTGAAAGGCTAAGAAGTCTGACTCTGAGCCTTACAGAATCCTAGTACTAAGGTGGCACCTGAATGATAGTATCACCACAGCTACCCACAGATATCCCCAATCATAACACATTAGAGATGGAGGTCTTTTAGACAGTATCTAGCCCAACCTCTTATTTTACAGAGTAAGGTTCTGAGGCCTAAAAGAAATTTAGTGATTTCTTTAAGATTATTGACATCTAACTATGAAGAACTGCTTCTTGCACATCAATCAGAAAGTTACCTCTTTAAAACTCCCAGTTATCACTCCTGTTCTGTTCTTTGGCTCCCAACAGATGAAATGCAATGCCTTATCCAGAGGACAGCCTTGTGATATTTTAAAAATCATCCATCTTACCCCTTCTGAGTCTCCTCCTCTACAGGCTAAACATCTCCAATACTGAATATTCCTAAAGTGGGATGAATGCAAGATCCTTACCCATTTTGGTTGCTCTCTCCTAGCTTATCAATGTTCTTCATAATTAGTTGTATCTAGAACTGAACATAACAATTGAGATATGATCTGGCCAGAGCACACAGCAAGTATAGTTGGAATATTGCATCCTTATTCCTGGAAATAATGCCTCCAATATACCCATAAGATTGTGTTTACTGCCATATCATAGTGTTGGCATATATTGTTTTCATGGTCATGGCAGCTGGGAAATCTCTCTGGGTAGGATTAAATTCTATTCTATCATTTATTGTGTTCATTGGAAAAATAGATAGGTTATTTGATATCTCCTGCTGTCCCTCGTTTGCATATGAAAAATGCTGTTAAATTCTCCATTTTTATCCCAAACCTTCTCTTCTCCAGACAAAATAGCACCAAGTCTAGGTTTTACTTCCTATATACACTTGGGTACTTTCTCTAATTCTAATCCTGGATTTAGTTAACTTTATATATATATATACATATACATATATATATATATTCACAGTTGTTCAGGGGCAGCTAAACTTAGTGGATAGAGAGCCAGGCTTAGAAATAAGAGATCTTGGGTTCAAATTTGGCTTCAGATACTTTCTAGTTTTGCAACTCTGGACAAATTGCTTAACCCCAACTGCCTACCCCTTACCACTCTTCTGCCTTGGAATTGATATCTGGTATTGATTCTTAGACAGGAGGTAAGGATTAGAAACAAAATCTTACAGTATTTCTTCCCCCTCTCTTTTTTCATAGCAATTTCTTTTTTTGTATATCATTTCTGTCTTAATAATTTCCTGTATGGGTGTGTGTGTGTGGAGTGGGGTGGTTGAGGTGGTGGGGTGGAGTACTTTTCATCACTACCCCTTCCCATCCACTAGAATGTAAAGTTCTTGTTCAGCTCTGTAGAGACCATCCTCATAATGCCTACCATAATGTCTTTGGTAGGTATTCCATCGATTTTTATTGAATTTAATGAA
Organism: Monodelphis domestica; assembly: GCF_027887165.1. NCBI lineage: Eukaryota > Metazoa > Chordata > Mammalia > Didelphimorphia > Didelphidae > Monodelphis > Monodelphis domestica. Next base: position 174,943,286 of record NC_077229.1, on the reverse strand, counting down.
TTGAATTGAATCAGTGCTCAAACTGGAGTACTAGAGGCTCCTGCTACATATTTCTCACTGTGTGGCCTGATGCAAAGTTCCCAGTGGTAGAGGTGTGGAATTTTTAATATTTCAGCATGCTGTAACCTTTGGGGGATTTAATGAGATAAGTAAATACAGCCCGTTGTGTGATAGTGGAAATGAAGCAGGGCTGTTCTTGTAGAACAGACAATGTTAATTTTCAGCACACATATGGACTCAAGTTTTAAAATATTTGTTTGGAAAATGTCATACTGCTTATTGTTTTAGAGTATTTGAGAAAGCTGATGGATACTCTTTAAACAGTTGTGCTTCTGAAAGGTTATGGTTTCTACATATTTTACTTCTTCCCCCCAACCTCCTTTCTAACTTTTACAGGGATCTGAAATGGTGAGCAAGGGAGTGCCTTGATTCTCCCTCTTGTAATAGATCAAATTTCTTTAAAAATTTTTTTATTACCATTTCTTGTTTTTATAGCACCTTCATTTCCCAAAGCACTTCTCCCAGAGATCAATTGGTTATAAGAAAGATTTTTGACAAAGGGAGGAAAAAACTAGTCAGTAAAAGTAGATGCCATATGGTATAGCAGATTAATGGACTTCGAATAGGAGGAACTGGGTTTGAATTACATCTCAGACACTTACTTTGTGACTCTGGGTAACTAATTTCACCTCTCTGAGCCCTGATTTCTTCATTTATAAATTGAATTGGTTGGCTTCAATGGTTCCTAAAGTTCTTTCTAACTCTAAATCTGTGGGTTTCTGATCTTATGAGCTCAAATGTAAACTAAATATCACATTATATGCAGTATTCCACCTTAGCGCATATAACAGGATTAACTGCCAACAGGACTCTTAGCCTGGATATCAGACTTCACCTCTCTTTTATGTTCCCTCTTTTGAACCTACTCTTTACTTTCTTCATGACCTCTGTCCCCTCCCCTCATTGTGTCTGTTACTCAGGTTCTCAGCAGAGATCAAAAGAGACACAATGTTAAAAACCAAGCAATCAAGGTAAGACAAAGATCATGTGTCTGTCTCTCTGTGGAGTAACAGTTATTGTTTTCAGGAGACTGTATTTCTTGATGTTAAGTTGATTCATTACTGTCCACTCAAGATATTTTACACTGGCATGTTGACTCCTTCCACCCATCCAAATGCTCACTCAATAATGCAAAAGAAACGAAATCCTCTGGAGCTTTATATATCCCTAATGACCTCACCACTCAGCACCTCCTAACATCCCAAGACATCTCTGATTGGTAAATAGCCACCAGGGAGGTGGACTTAGAAACCTCAACTTCTCCCTCATCCCTTCATCACAATATGGAAGTAACTTTGCTTCAGCCTAGAAGATGCCAACACATTGTAAGAGAAGTTTTGAAATCTGCAAGAGATTGCTGGCTTCTTCTAACTCTCTAGTGGGTTAGGGTTTACCCTACTCTAAATTCTTTTATCCTTTTAAGATCTAAACAAAAGGAGGGAAGATCCAACCCAGTTTCACAATCTGGGAGAAAAACTATTTCAGATTAACCTTAGAATCAGACTGTTCTTGGTGGGGGGCTCAAGGGGAAATTATTTTTACAAAAATATCCCAATTCAATATTAATTTTCTGCAATGGTGTCTAGATAGATAGATGGATAGATACAACATTGACTGTCTTACTTAGATCAGACACTGTACTAAATAGTGGGAATACAAATATGACCCCCCAAAATAGTCCTTACCCTTAAGGAGCTCATAACATATCAAAGGGACCTTGAAAGAAGTGGAGAGAGGAGTGTTCTTGTAAAAGAATAATGGAGGAAACTTTCAAGAATTTGGAGAGAGGTGAGCAGAGGTGGCTTGGGGATTTACTAAAATGATGGACCTAATTTATCAAAGGATGGTGCTCTAAGGCCATAGGTATCCTCTGGATAAAAGGACTGCTGACACAGAAGTGGGAAAGTCTAGAGAAGTTTGTTTGCCTTCATGACATATCATGCCAATGATGTACCTTTGCTCCCTTGCCCGAATGCTAATTCTATCCAACACTGTTATTCCAACCATTTTGTTTTTATGTTTATACTACCAAATATGGAGAAAGTCATAAAACTGTTGACTAAGTCTGCTACAAATTGAAGTCATCTAGTCTCTTTGGGACCTTTATGTCTTCCTAGTCATCTTTTCATTTATCTTTGATTTATTTACCTCATTCTTCTCACCACATTTAGTCCAATTTTATCCTTTTCCTTAAGTCCCCATCTTAATCATATTATCCATATTCAGCATTTTCCTCTGCCACACTTCAAAAATAGGAATATCATGAAATAATATGTGTAAAATGCTTCACAATCTTTAAAGCAATATATAAATGCTCTCTAATGATAATAATTATTATTGATGATAATCATATTAATGAGACAAAGGAGGCAAAGTAAATAGAGTGATAGACCTGGAGTCAGGAAGACGAGTCTTTCTGAATTCAAATCTGGCCTCAGATACTTATTAGCTGTTTGATCCTTAAAAAGTCACTTAACCCTGTTTGCCTCAGTTTCCTCATCCATAAAATGATCTGCAGAAGGAAATGGCAAACTGCTCCAGAGCCTCTGCTAAGAAAACCCCCAAAATGGCATCATAAAGAGTTGGATCTGACTGTAAAGAAAAATGCCTGAACAACTGATTAATAATAATAAAGGTGATTGTTATGATTCTTGATGAATAAGAACCAAAAGGATATAACTGGGGTGTAGTAAGTGGATGAAGAAAATGTTTATGTACCAAGAACTGTGCTAAGCACCAGAGATATCTTTTCAAAGTAAAGGTGGATGGTGGGACTCATAAGGCAACACAGATTGGAAATACCTGGAAATTGGCAGGGAATCTTTGTTCTGGACACAATGAGGGAAGAGTTCAGTTTCAGGAATAGAGTCTAGGTTCCCATTTCTGAAGGGGAATGAAGAAGATGACCAGAATTCAGACAGCATGGGTTGGAAATGGCCAGGAAGTTGAACGAAGGCAGGATTTAGCATCTGGACACATTGTTTTAGTCTGGACTCTTGACTGTTATAATCTGTGTCACTATGAGCAGGAGAGTACTTCTCTGATCTTTAGTCTTTTTTTCCTGAAAAATGAGGATAATTATTGTACCTGGCTACTTATGACAACATGATTGTTATGAGGAATGATCTTTGTAAACTTCAAAATATTATAAAATGTGAATTATTTTGCCTTTCATAATGGGAGAGGTATTGCTGAATGGAGATTGACTGTTAAGGGTGCTGGTTCTCAAAATAATAGTAAAGGTGCAATTTTTCAGACTGTAAGTGCCTGACCTTGACAGATTCCTGGCAATATTCTAAGGAATATTGGCATATAATATACAAAGGAATGGTTTGTGAGCACTTAAGGGTTTGATGATCAAGACAAAACATCATGGAGTTGTCAATTAATCAAGTGAACATCAAGCATTTTAAAAGCACCTATGGCAAACCACTCTAGTATCTTTGCCAAAAAAAAAAAAACCCAAACAGACAAACAAAAAAACAAAACAAAACAAAACAAATGGACCCAGGAAGAATCAGATGTGACCAAAACCCCAAACATCAACAAATACCACCAACTACATGCTAGGACTATGCCTGGCATTGGGGCTAGAAAGACAAAAATGAATCAATCTTTGTTATCAAGAAGTTTACAGTCTATTTGGTGCCATAACACATATATAATAGTATTTGCTAAATAATTATGATATAAAACAGAGAGGCATTAATATCTATGGAATGTGGCATTTTAGATGAACTTTGAAGGAAACAAAAGATTCTGAGTTGGGAAGGTGAGGAGAGATTGTATTCCAGATCTGAAGGGTTCAGTCTGCGTAAAAGAACAGAGATGGAATGGAATGTTGCGTGTGAGAAACACTAAAATGACCTGTTTAACTGGATTGAAGAATGTGTAGAAGGGAAGGAATTAAGAGTAAGGTAGATTGGAGCCAGATTGTGGGGGGTTTATCCATTTTTTGACAAGTTACTAGATTGATATATTAGGGGAAAAAAAACCCCAAAGTCATAGTGTAACTAGATTTTTGGAAGGCATTTGGAAATGCTTTCCTATCCTTGTGGGCAAGATGGAGACATGTAGACCAGGAAATTGACAGAATAAATGCAGGGTTTACATGGGGTATAGAGATCAGTTGTATAAATATGAGAGTCTTGGTTAATCAACTTTTCATATTTAAAAAATGGAATTTTAGTTGACTGCAATAGAAATATGATTCAGCATTGTTATATGGCAGTTCTGAAAGCTAATCTAGCTAGCAACAAACATTTATAAAGCACCTACTATAAGCAAGGCACCATGCCTGATAGAGACAAAAAACAGGCAATCTTAGACTATGCTAACTCTCTTCAGGAATTTAAAGGATTATTTCATGGAAGAGACAACTAGTGTGTTTTTCTTGGCTCCAGAAGTCAAAACTGGGAGCACTGAATTGAATTTAGACAAACAGATTTCATCTTGATAGATCAAAAACTTCTTAACAATAGAATTGTTCAAAAGTGTAGTGAACAGACTGAATTACAGTGAGAATTCTAACACTATTGCAGATGCTTTAGAGGGGAGTCCAATTTATGTATGACTTGGATTAAGAGATCTCAGAGATCCCTTCCAAATATGAGACTCTCATTCTGATTCATATATGACCATATTCTTTCTATGACTCTCTACCGACTTCCCTGACATTACTCAGTCATATTGTACTGTTACTTCCCTCTCTCTAATCACTTCTTGATATGCTACCATTTTTTCTTCATCCAACTGACCTTGTGTGGGAATCCAATACGATTCTGGCTTCAGACATCTATTTTCTATACTATTTTCTAGATTATTTTCCTTAGTCACCTGATCCCTTGTGGCTGCAGTTATTGGACTATTCATTCTCCCTCTCTTTTCCCCTTTCTCCATGATCTCCTTACATTAGAATGTAAGCTCCTTGAGGCAAGGACTTCCTTGTTTGTATTTATAGCTCTAGTATTCAGCATTGTGCTTGGCACATCGTAAGTACTTAAGAAATTATTTGTCTTTCTCTCTTTCTGTCTTTCTTCCTCCCGTCCTCCCTCCTTCCTTCCTCCCTCCTTCCTTCCTTCCTTCCTTCCTTCCTTCCTTCCTTCCTTCCTTCCTTCCTTCCTTCCTTCCTTCCTTCCTTCCTTCCTTCCTTCCTTCCTTCCTTCCTTCCTTCTTTCCTTCCCTCCTTCCTTGTTTCTTTCTTTCTTTCTTTCTTTCTTTCTTTCTTTCTTTCTTTCTTTCTTTCTTTCTTTCTTTCTTTCTTTCTTTCTTTCTTTCTTTCTTTCTTTCTTTCTTTCTTTCTTTCTTTCTTTCTTTCTTTCTTTCTTTCTTTCTTTCTTCCTTTCTTCCTTTCTTCCCTCCTTTCTTTCTTCCTTCCTTTCTTTCTTCCTTCCCTCCTTTCTTTCTTATCTACCTATCTGTCTATTCTTCCTATCTGTCTTTAGATGATTACAAAATCTTTATCTTCAGTCCTCACTAATATTCAATCCTAAAGTTCCACAAACCTGACTTCTTGAATCAATCATTTAATCAATTGGTTAATTGGATATTAGGATTCTAGATTTAAAGATAGTAGGAATTTTAGAGAAAGGTCATCTAATCAAATTCCCTTATTTTGCCAGTGAGCAAATTGAGAACCAGAGAGACTAAATGATTTCCTCATAATCACACAGCTACCAAGTGGCACAGCCGGGGTTCAAATCTAGTCTCTTTACTTCCAAATCTAACAGTTTCCTGTATACATCTGACCATCTCCACCTGTTTTCCCCACCATTCATCACATCACATTTGGCATGTCAACATTTCCTAACTTTCCAGTTTCTGTTTATGGTACCACCATCTCAAAATCGCCTGGACCAGAAACCTAAGTCTTCTTGAACATTTGCCAGTCAGTTGCTACTAGAACCATATTTATTCTTGTGCATCTCATAAAGTTTGTGTGAAGGTAGAACTTTGTAATCCTTAAAGCACAATATATGTTTAAAGACATGATTATACTAAATGCTAGTCCTTGGGCTAACATTTCAGAAACTTTTGTCATAATCCGTTCTTCACCACCATCTTTCTTGTTAGTATCACCTCTTGTCTTTTTCTAAGCAAGGGCCAATCCCTTACCCACCCCAAACCAACCTCATCCATCCTTATACATATACATACATATATAGACAGGTATAATACATATTATATATAATATCTATGTCCCTTCACTCATGCACATCTGACCTCATAGCATTCTGATTACTTGGGGCTTGATTTGACCCTACTTCTGAATTATGGACATTTGGTCTGCTTTAACCTCCAATGTCTGCTTTCCCTCTCCTCTTTGTTTTATTTCTAGGATTTCTGGTTTTGTGGTTGCTGTTCTTTGTCTCATCTTGTCTACCTGGATTCTTCCCTTTCTGACTGTTTTGATCTTTGACATCTTATGTCTATTTGGCTTCTTTGGATCTTTGCTGCCCTGATAAATGCATTCCAACATACAATATATCAAAAGAATCAGAAAATGGAAAAAAGAGATTAAGATTTACCGAAAATGGTATTTTTGTTCAGGTGTAAATTGGAAATATGGCATCTTCTAAGTCAGATTCTGTGAGTGTGTGGCCATTTTCTTTATTTAGATTTAATCTGGCTATATTTGCATTATATGGGGAAGTGGGTGTGCATATGCACACATACACATACATACAGATTGTCTCCACCAATTGAATGCTTCATTCTCTGTATTTTTATTCTTAGCACATTGCCCAACTCATAGTAGGCACTTAATTAAAGCTTGCTGATTAACACTGATTGAGTTATGGGCAATTCAGGCCAGACTGAAATCGAATGCCCTACCTTCCCAAATAATTAATAAAGGATTGACATTAATGATTGAAGTTAAAACTTCTCTATTGATATTTTCTTTCTAAAATGTATTCAAATGGTATAGACTGTTATCATGACCTTGACTCATCCTTAAAACTTAAATAATTATTTATATATTTGTTGTTGTTTAGCCATTCAGTTGTGGCTGACTATGACACTGTTGGGCACAATATCCTCGAGGTTTTCTTGGCAAAGATACTGAAGTGATTTGCCATTTCTTTCTTCAGTAGATCAAGGCAAACAGAGGTTAAGTGACTTGCCCAGGATCACATAGCTTATAAGGTTTGAAATCTGGTCTTTCTAACTCCATGCCCTGCATTTCCATTTACTGAGCCAACTAACTGCCTCCTGATTTATATATAAATTATATGTATGTATTTGATAGCATATATAAGTAAATAAAACATTTTATAGTATACATATATAGACATTCTTTCTATATACCTATAAAAAGGTAATATATATAATATGCAACATGTATGATTATGCATTATTTGTATAAATTTTATAATTCATATTATATAAGTATATATGACTAAATATGTATATATGGAAGCAATATATGCAAAATTGTTATATAACATATATAATATAAATTATCTAAAATGTATATGTTTTACGAAGCATCTTTACAGCACTGTAGTAGAAAGAGCCCTGCTTTGAAAGAGGACCTGGGTTTGAATTTTGACTGGATAATCCTGTTCACTTTGCCCTTCTTTCTTGGTCTCAGTACTTTGCTTGTAAAATGGAGTGGGAATAGGGCAGGTCTTTTCCCAGGAGAGGGAGTTGGATTAGATGATCTCTAAGAAGCTCCTAAATCAATAATCTACACCTTTTGAAGAATGTCACAGTTTTTCCACTTTCCAGGTGAGGGATTAAAGCTCAGAGAGTTTCAGTGAATTGCTCAAAGTCACTCAGTTGTAAATGACTGATTTTACTCCATGCTTCTCACTCTCATTCCAGTGTCAACCATTACACTGATGCATCTCCCCTAAAATTTCCCATTTCTTCCTAAAAATCATATTTTTGACCTGAAGGTTTCCCCAGCATCTTCCTGTAGGGCTTCTTCTTTGATTTGTTATTTGCTCCCTATTTTCTGAGACAGACACCCTTTCTTTACCTTTGGTTGTTGCTTGGCCCTGTTTATGCTTGTTTATTACCTGTACCTGGCAAGGCTGTGAAAAGTAATTTCCCCAAATCAGCTGCAAGGTGGCTCTCCTTCAGCAGTGGCCTTGCCTTTCATCCTTCCAGAGCCCCTGGAGGTGTGTTGATTGGGTGATGCTGGCAGAAAAACAGACTGCTCAGACAGTGCTGGTTTTTGTGATGTCAGCTTTTCATTGAATTTTTCTCAAAGACCTATTTCTCTACTTGTGTTTTTCAGTTACCTCATTCTTTTCTGTTTTTTTCACAGGTACTCCCTTTCTCCTCAACTTAGCTATGTGTCTGGTACATAGTAAGCACTGTTTGAACCTCTTCTTCCTTTCTTCCTTGAACCCAGGTCTTCCTGACTCTAAGGTCAGACTTTTCTCTACTATATCGTGTACATAAATATCATTTTAAACAGAAAATCCTGACTGTGTCTTTCATTATATTTTTATTAAAATTAAATACTTAGTCTACTTTCCTATCATATTCTGAACAATGTGAATGGTGGGTATATTTAAAGAAGTAATTATAGAAAATCATATTAGTGCTCCCTATTCAGTTGCCTTTTCTTTTTTTCCCAAGCTCGAAAGGAATTATTTACAACATATGTGAATCAGTTACTAGAAATTAAAATTTTCCTCTGCCTTCCTATATTGCTTTACCCATCAATTCCAACAATTTTAAAACCAGAATTTAACTGATTTTTTTGGTTTTGTGTGGAATACTATATGTTTTGACTTCCCGACTCTCAGCAAATCATACACAAATACCTGAAGACTTTGTGATTGAACCCCACATTAGTAACTTAGTAAATAAATCCTAATGCTTTGTGTTTTGGTTCCATCATGTCTGATTCTTCATAACCTCATTTAGAGTTTTCTTGGCAAAGATATTAGCACTCCAGCTCATTTTACACATGAGGAAACTGAAGCAAACATGGTTAAATGGCTTGCCAAGCAAGGGTCCTACAGCTAGCTAGTGTGTGAGGACAGATTTGAACTCAGAAAGATGGTGTCTTCTTGATTCCTGGCCCAGCATTCTGTCCATTTCCCCTAGATCCCCCTAATGAGTTACAGGAGATTAAATAACTGGTTCACAACTGCATTGCTAGTAAGAGTCAGATACAGGTTTTAGCCCAAGATCATGGGGGTTACAGCTCCAAAAGTCTTTCTACTATGCCTAATCTGGCTTGGAAGATACAGATATTACAGTGGTAAGGATGTAGATTCAAAGTCAAAATATCTTGGTTCAAATCCTACCCCTCCTACTCGGTATTGGGTGATGTGTACATCTCGGAATCTGTTTCCTTACCTGTAACATGAAGAGAGATGGCTCCTAAGGTTCCTTCCAGATACAAATTTGTGATGCTATGATTGTTCCACATAGATGATGGTAGCAAATAAATCAGAGGGAATTACAAGGTTTTCTGTTTACTGCAAGAATTAAAGCATTAAATGGTTTGGTGGTGCTAAAAGAAACAAGATGGGAACTTGACCTGATTGCAGCCTCTAAGAACTACAGAAAACTTTTCAAGAGATTTAAGATTGTGTGGACCTCAGAATGCTTTTAAATAGGCAAAAATTCAACTCCTTCAATTTCAAATATTATTGTAGATATAGTTATTTTAGAATGAATTATTTTTGCTTCCTGTAGTTACACCTAAAACATGTCAATTGTGTTATTGGGATCTTAATTTCTATTTTAAAGGGAATTTTTGAAAATCTTGTCCCTAAAGTTCACAGTCAATAATTTTTGTTCTAAGACTATGATTTGAACTGCATCTTGTTCTTTGGTGACTAATTTTGATCATTATCTTTGTAATTAATTATTTTCATCATCTCTCATCTTTTCTGATCCCCTCTAATACCTTCCCTTTGTTGGTTTTTCCCAATTTGTCCTGTATACTCCTTGAAGGAAAAAAAGCCCCTTATCTTCTGTCTTAGAATCAATACTAGGTGTTGTTTCCAAGGCAGAGGAACAATAAAGGTTAGGCAATGGGGTTTAGGTGACTTGCCTGGAGTCACACAGCTAGCAAGTGTCTGAGGCCACATTTGAACCCAGGACCCCCTATCTCTAGACCTGGCTTTCTATCCACTGAGCTACCTAACTGTTCCTTGCCTGTTTATTTCTTGTTTGCTTACTGTTTTGTCCATTGGACTGTGAGCATCCGGAGAGCAGAAACTATCTTTTATTGTTTTTTTTTTGTATCCCCAATGTTTAGCACAATCCCTGGCATGCAGTAGGCCCTGAATAGATGCTTATTATTATTATTATTATTATTATTATTATTATAACCATAAGACATTCTAATTTGTGGTTTATGATCCTGGGTGATCTTAATTTTTGACAGTCAAATTCAAAGTTAATCTTTTTACATTTGCACATTGTTTACACTTAGGGAAAGTAAAATGAATAATATAATGGCTGCTTGTAAGCTTGTTTAGTATATATGTCATTTGAATAATATTGTAGATGGCAAAATCAATTTTTGTAAACATATTAGGAATCATACATTGAAGAAAAGTCATTTGAACTTTCTATTAGTGTTTGAGCATGTCCCTAAATGATTTACTTCTATATTTTTAAACCCTTACTTTCTGTCAAGTAAACTCTAAAATAGAAGGGCAAGGGCTAGGCCAGTGGGGTTAAGTGACTTGCCCAGGGTCACATAGTTAGGGAGTGTCTGATGTCAGATTTGAACCTATGCCAGGATTGGTGCTCTATCCATGGTGCCACCTAGCTGCCCCTTCCCTCAATCAGATGTTACTATTAAAGAAGCCAAAGACAGTTCATTGAGTAATTATTCAGTGCCTACAATACATATGCCCACCACTTCTGAATATTCAAATGGATTTGTGATCTTTAGGTTTGGGGGCCTCCTATCAGTAACGTTGATGATAACTCTATCTATCTATCCATGCTAACTCATCCTGTGCAAATTTTATCCATATTTTCCCATAAATTTGCTGCATGGAATCTTCTCACTGTGTTGGAGACTTTCCTTGCTTTCTTCTGATCTCACAAGAATACTAATGAAACATTCTGGCTACCTACTTTTGCTACAGGACTTACCCATCTTTGTATCTCACAATTCCTTGATGCCATTTTAATGTCTTCTAGAATTCCTTATTGGTCACATATTGTGACCTGATCACATCTACCATGTCCCTCTCTATTGCCCTCCCATTTTTTTCATTTCTCTGGAAACTGTCTCACTTCCATATAACAACAATGGCAGAAGGTTGGATTTAAAAAGATGAGCCTGTGCTTTCTTGGAAAGCTTAGGGTCATGAAAGGAGCTTTGCAATTTCCCAGTGGTATCTAGCTAGCCTATTCTCTTCCTATTCAATTCCACTCTCATTCTCACTGTTAAGCTGGTTAAGCTGTACCTGGTATGTTCCAGAAATGTATACTAATGTCTGTTTTCCTAGAACCATCCTAGCTAACAATGGAAAAGCACATTACCAAGAGGCTGGCCAATGAGGGAAGACTTTTTTATTTTATTTTTTTTTTTGCCCAGGGAAACTCATGAAACAAATAAAAAATTTTAAATGACTCTCAGTCCTGTGTGGTCCATTTCTAATTTTGCCACGATATCAAGAATGGTGGAAAAGATGTCTGAGTATGCTTAGAATTACATAGTTTTCAGACTGTCAGAGTTTTATTTGACTCTTGGTACTCTAAATGTAAGATCCATGCTCAATGATTGAACAACGTGATGCTAGAGGGGATGAATCATATAGGTCTTGATTGAACATTATGTCAGAACCATTCCCATTACACTCCAGAACACTCCCATTAGCTTCTTCTGAAGATATATATGTGAAGAAGCTGTAGAAGAGAGGCTGAGTGTAGTCAAGCTATTTGTTGTTTTTGACAATCAAATCTTTAAAACGCAGATGTTATAAATGAGTGCGATGTATTTTCTAGTCAGTGAGGGAAAAGCTTTATTTAGCATTTACTCACTGTTATGTATCAGGTTTTGGAGAATCAAATATAAAAAACAAGTTAGTCCCCTCTCTCAGAGTAGGCTAAGAAAGAAGAAGCAGAGTCTGGAAGGTTATTTAATATTTCCTGTTTACTTCTGAAACTAAGAGCTTTACATCATGTTGTTCCTTTCCTTTTGATTTCTATGGGTAAGAAATATCTTCAGATGCCTGAATTTTTCAGTAATGTTAGGATGAACTAAGGACAGCCCTCACACTATCAATACTCTACTGGACTTCTTTGAATCATAAAAAAAATATATTAATAGCCTTCTTTTTGTTGTTGTTATTTGGTTGTTTCAGTCATGTCTGACTCTGTGAGACCCCATTTGGGGTTTTCTTGGCAAAGATACTTTAGTGGTTTGCTGTTTCCATCTCCAGCTCGTTTTATAGATGAAAAAACTGAGGTAAAGAAGGATAAGTGATTTGTCCAGGGTCACACACTAGTAATTGTTTGAGGTAAGATTTGAACTCACAAAGATGAGTCTTCGTAACTTCAGCCCTGACACTGTAACCCTTTTGCTACCTAGCTGCCTAAAAGAAGCACTTTACCATTTTACAATTAAAGAGTCAAAGCTCAGAGAGATCAGAAAATTTACCCAGAGTTACAGTTAGGAAGTGATTAAATCAGGATTTAAACCCTGGTCTTCCTGTCTCCTAAGTCCATTACTATATCCACTTCTTCTAACTGCCAGTACATCATAGTTTGTGTGAAATGAGGTAGAAAATAATATTGTCCCCTGCTTAACCATCATTTCTCTCAAGTGATATTTCCCTTTCCCTCTCTTTCAATTCCTGTTTCCTTTAAGGACTACACTCAACCAAGAGGCTGTGAGGAAAAGGATTTTTGTGTTTCTCTTTTGTTTAAATCATTGATTTCAAGATGGTAGTTGGATGCCACTGTTAAATTTGGACTTTATTAGTCATCCCAGCCTCCAGTGCTTTTCATCTCAGATAAAGAGGAAGTTCTCGTCCTAAGTACTCATTTAAAATTCATTCACTGTTACCCCATTACTGCACCTAGTCTCTAAAGTGGCATTTGAGAATGCCACAGTTATGTTATTCCTTGGGATCCAAATTCCCAACCAATTATTCAACATCAAGATCCAACTCAGGTTTTTTTTTTCTTGCCTTTATGTGGTATATGATGTTTTCAAAGGAAATACGTTCTCTGGGCTCGAATTATGATTCTCAAACAAGATATTTTAGAATACTTGTCATATTTCTCAGTAATGGGTACTTGAGAATGAATCTCTCCATAATTTTAAGTGACAGGCAATAACAATTGCTTCCAAAACAGCATCTATCCATTGAAGTAATCCATTTGAAACCTACTTAGTGTACCCATGTGTCCAGTATGAACCTTTCTTGGTGAGAACTGATGATAATGCTGAAAATCAGTCTTTAAAATAGATAAAATAAAAAGATGAATTTAGCTGAGAAAGGATTCTTCATTCCTTTTTAATATTTTCTTTTTATTATGAATTTAAACAGTAAATATGAGCATTCCTATAATAGAAAAAAAGGATTTCTTTAAGACTGTGAAGTTCTATCATGTCAAGCTTGGATTTATTTTTTCAAAGTATTAATTAAGTTTAAGACAATCATGCCAACATTGTACTACTTATTTGTTATTTTCTGAACTTTCTTCTGCTCTCTTCCGTGAATTTCATAGTGTTTCATTGACACTACTTTAAAGTATCTTTACTTCTTGGTTACCTCTTCTTCCCATAATATTTGATCCCCCACAAACAGATTGATAAATAAACGAATGAATAAATAATTAAGAATAAGCCATCCCTTGAACAAGTGAGTAGAGTCAAATAAAACAAATTCACACATACACTGGCTATGAATGAACAATTATGTCCAGTTCTCTATCTCTATTACATTACCTCTGTGACAAGATGTAGAATTGTTGCCTCATCATTATTCATTTAGAGTCATGATTTGTCATTCCAATAATTATAGTTCCTAAGACTTTTGAGTAGATTTACCTTATATTATTAGTCATTTTATAAATGATTCTTCTTGTTTTGTTCACAATCTGTATATGTTCATAGAAGTCTTCCTAAGTTTTGAATACATTTCTTTTATCTTTTTTTATATGACAGTATTTCCATTGCATTCATAACTATAATTTGTTCAGCCATTTCCCAATGAGTGGCAATCATTTGGTTTTTAGTTCTCTACTATAACAAAAAGTGATACCATAAATATTTGTAGACATACAAGTTCTTTTTGTCTTTTATCCTTAGAAATTGCTAGTGTTGCTGAGTCAAGGGTATTTAAAGTTAAATACTTTGGGGGTATAGGTTCAAATTGTTCTCTAGAATGGTTAATCCAATCTGTAAGTCCATCAACAATCCATTTATGTGCCTATATTCTCACCACTTCTTCAACATGTTCTTTTCTTTTCTTTTATCATCTTTGCCAATCTTATATGTGTGAGGTAGAATGGTAATGGTTTTAATTTGCATTTCTCTGATAAGTGATTTGGAACTTTTTTTCTCCATATGGTTGTTGATCACTTATATTTCTCCATTTGAAAATTGCCTGTTTATATCCTTTGACCATTTAATAATTGGGGAGTAATTCTTGTTCTTATAGAAACTCCTAATATATACACATATGTGTGTGCACATTTTTTATAAGTGCATATAAAAAGGTATTTCTCAGTTAATTCTTTCCCTTCTAATTCCAAATGTATTGATTTTTTTTTTTTTTTGGTTTGGGCAAAACCTTTTCAATTTTATGTGATAAAAATTCTCTATTTTACATTATCTTTCTTGTGATGGACTTTATCTCTTTTTTGGTCAATAATTCTGCCTAGATAGAGTTGTAAAAGGTACTTCCTTCCCTTCTCTTATATAAAACCCACTTTCCCCACATTCACACATACACATTATGTATCAGTCTGGAGGTTATCATGATATATGTTGTGAGACTTTTATCTTCTGTTTTCTACCATACTGCTTTCCAGCTTTCCCAGGGATTTTGTATTTTCCCAAGTAGCTGATTTCTATTAGTTTTCTAACCCTTTGCTGTAGTGGTTCGTGGCTTTAGTCCCGTATGTATCTGATCTGGTCCATTGATAAAATTTCAACATTTTAAGGTATTATCAAATCATTTGATGGCTATTCTTAAGATCTTGTTATTCTGGGGTCCTTTGTTTCCAACTTTCCTCATTTCCCTTGAGATTCTTGATCTTTTGTTCCTCCAGAAGAATTTTGCTATAATTTTGTTTAATTTTAGAGAAATAACCTTTTGGTAGGTTAATTGGTATGGTACTGAATATGTAAATTAATTCATAGAACATTACTGTTGTTATTATATTGGTATGGACCAGTCAGGAACTGTTAATATCTCTCCAATCATCTAAGTTTTCCTTTTCTTCTCTGATGTTTTGCAGCTCTATTCATTTAATTCCTATGAGCATCTTGGTGATGAACTCCTAGCTATTTTATGTATTCTGTAGTTATTTTAATGGGACTTCTCATTCTATCTTTTTCTCCTAGGTTTTGTTGTAATAGTAAGAAAAGCTGATGATTTAGTGGGTATATTTTATGTCCTACATGCTTTATAGTAGTTATTATTTAAATTAATTTTTATTTGAATCTCTAGGGTTCTATAAGTAAAACACTTTATTGTCTTTCTTATTTTTGATTGGGCACAGTTAAAAATAATCTGAAGACAAGTTACTATCTTGCTATTTTTAATTTATATCCGATGTTTGGCTAAAATGATTCCTTTTTGTAATTGAAAAGTAGTATTGGGATTTAAGATTATATTCTAGAGTCACTGAAGTTATCTTTGGGACCTGACAGGACAACAGGAATGCCATGTACTTCATTCTGTTCCCACATGGTTTTAATTTCTTTGGCTAGTTCTCTCTCTCTATATTTTTAAATGCCCTTACCTTCCATCTTAGAATTAGTACTGTGTATTGGTTCCAAGGCAGAAGAGTGGTAAGGATCACACAATGGAGGTTAAGTGACTTACCCAGGGCCACATAGCTAGGAAGTGTCTGAGGCAGAGCAAGTATGATTTATTTGCTGGTTTGTCAATGTGGTACATGAATTTTTTTCCTTTGTTAGTTATTAAGGGATACAGAGATATATAATTTTAGCCACCTTTTCATGACTTTCTAGAAATCCAATAGATGCTAACTTTTTGCATCCTTCTTTGCAATCACATCATCTGCATCAGTTGACAATCTCGGGCTTCATCAGGGTAAGATTTTTGTTATATCAAGTGAAACTGATCTGAGTCTCAATCACAATCATTAACTCTTCTGTTTCAATAGGTTTTATATTCCTTGCTTTCTCAGTTGGTGAGGGAGGGAGTGGAGGGAAGCAGAAAATCTGGAACTGAAAATAAAATGAAATTATATATATTTTTAAAACTTCCTCTGTTTCTACAAACAAATCCACATGACTAAGACAATTGTTCTATTTTTTTTTTTTTGGTCACATATTATTGCTTTTTTTTTGGATGTTGTCTATGGAGTTTTTGATTTCACTCTTTTTTTTTATTTTACTCTTGCTGTTCTCTTAGATTCCAGCTGGGGAAAAAAGCACATTATAAAGTTATACTCAGCAAAATAAATAATATTATTTTTGCTTCAGGAAATGAAGTTCCAGAGGCAATTATTTGCATATCATTTCCCTTTGCCCCCATTTGAATATGAGTTCCTTGAGAGTAGGGACCACATTTTTGCCTTTCTTCTTATCCCACATGTAGTCTGTCACATATCCAATGCTTAATATTGACTGATTATTGATAGGGAAAATATTCATCTTTCTATAGCTGCCTTAGAATGAAGGATCTTGAGTTTTATTTATATTTTATGGTTTTGATGCCTTCCAAATCTCCTCTGGTCAATTCTAAGATTCTGAATGAATACATTAAGACAGGTATTATAGAGACAGCTAGGTTGTTCAGTAGGTGGAGAGCCAGGAATGGTGATGGGAGGTCTTGAGTCTGACCTCACACATTTCCTAGTCATGTGACCCTGGGCAAGTCATCTATCCCTAGTTGCCTAGCCAGTATCCTTATTCTGCCTTTGAATTGACACTCAGTTATGCTTCTAAGACAAGGAAAGGGATAAAAAAAAAGAGAAGTTATAGGTGATTATACATTTTAAATGAAAACACTGTCTCATTGAGCAATGATTTCATAGCTTTCTTCTTGATATCTTTGGGCTCAACTTGTCTTGCTCATGGGGCACCAAGGTTTTTGTGATTGTCTATTTTGACCATTGGTTTGATTTGACCTCTGGATTGTAATATTTATAGGAAAGATGGGGAGGATTAGCAGACCTCCTGGAGACAATGACACTGAAAGCAGGAATGATATTACAAAAGAAAATACCAATGACATAATAGAAAAGTCAACCTTAAATTTTTATGCAGAAGAATTGCAACCAATAGTAACTGCACAAGAAAAAGAAACACAAACATTATTATGCTATCCTTAAGTCTTCATGATAATGAAATTCCATTGCAAACTGATGATGGATTGCAAAATGAATGTTCAAAGCAACAAGAAAAGTCTGTAGCTAAAGAACAAAACTGGGATTTGAACAAAATAGAAATACATGTACCTATAGTCCAAGTATGCCAACAAAATGAGAACACAGAACCAAGGGTCATGATGAAAGTGGGTAATGTCATCTACCCAGCTCTTATTGATACAGGAGCAACTAAATCTGTTTTAAAAACATCTCCTGACTGGCTCGCCAAAAACATTTCATTGCCTCTAAGTCTAATAGATCTTCTCTAGCCTTTTTAAAATAATGTAGATTTTCATTATTAGATAACTATAAGTATGTTCCTTCCTCTGGCCATGATGTTAAATTTGGATTGTTTCTGGTTTCATCAATGAATTGTTGTTTTTCCCTTTTTGAAAATAATTCTGAGAGAAGAATTTCAGTGTCCTGGAAATCTAGATCATAAAGCCTAATTGCTCTTTTAAATTCTTTCAAACATCTCACAGGTTCTGAAAACCAGGAAGGCATCCGTTTTTTCAGACTTTCAAGGTCAGCTGTTGTAAATTAGTTCTGTTTTTGGTTTTATACTTCCTGTTTCTAAAGTACATTTTTTCCTTTCTGCTAAGTTACTTTTGTCTTGTGCTGATAAATGTTGCAAATCACTGTTGCTTGGATATAATCTTTCATGTTTCACTCTTAAAGCTTATTGTAATATTCTTTACCTTGTTCCTGTCATCTTTATTGTTAGAATTGAGTTAGAAATAGTCCTAGGATAAGACATTATCCTGCTATATTTAGACATTCCATATTAATAATGGATGATATATCACACAGGTAGACGAATAACTGCTTTTAGAGGGGAAAAATAAAACATAAGCTCATCTTCTCTTGGTTTACTAAAAAATATACTTAGTACAGTTCTGATAACAGATAAGACAACAGAGATATGTATTTACCTCATCCTATTTGCACTTGATTTTGAATTCTTCTGTTAAGTCTCTATATTTTGAAAGATTTTATTACAAGTAGTTTGGCAAGCATGAATATTCAGTATGATTACATATATTAAATTATCATTCTTAATTTTTTTGATCAGTGTTAAGTCCTGGCAATTGTAGGCAATATTTTGGAAATGATCTGATTGCAATATAATTTATTGGTTCAGTTCTCCAGGAAATTCTGAGAGGTTTTTTTTGTAACAAGAAAGGAAATAAGTATTTATTAATTGCATATTATATGTTGGGCATTGCACTATATGCTTTACAAATATTATTCTACTTAATCCTCACAATATCCCTGGGTGTAATACACAGGGTCAAATAGCAAGTAAATGTCTGGGGCCAGATTTAATGTCAGGTCTTCCCAACTCCAGGGTCAGTGCCCTATTCTCTGTACCACTTGGATGTGCCATCATTGATAAGGATTTGTTTTCTATCAACCTATGGAAGATTGAATACTGCTGGTGTATAATTTCAACCACCAGATCATGTCCTGTTTGGAATCAGTAGTTGCAAAATCTCTATAGTCAGCAATGATGTGTTACATAGTTGCTGCCTTTTAATAATTAACAATAATAATAACTAACATTTATATAGGCATTACTGTGGGTTAGGCACTGTGCTAAGCACTTTCTAGTTACTACTCCTTTGAGCACAACAACCCTAGGAGGTGTAGGTGTAATTATCCTTGTTTTACAGATGAAGAAACCGATACAAAAACAGGGTAAATGACTTGACCAGGGTCACATAATGGTAAGCATCTGAGGCAAGATTTAAATTTAGGTGTTCCTGACCCAGTTCTCTATCTATTTTATCCTTCTGCTGTTCCATAGCATATACTTTTATAATCAAAATTTAGTCAATAATCTAGATAATCATTAGATAATAATCTGAATAACCTACTTTTAAGTTTGGCTCCTTGAGGATAACCTTTCTAATTTCTGATGGTAATGGGATAAGCTGCTATTATAAATCTCTTGTGTTCCACAAACAAATCCACAATTCATCTGTGTATTCAATGCTTTTTTTTTTTACTTTCCTGACACACTCTTGACTAAATCCATAGAAATGTTACCTCTGGAATGTCTTTTGGTTCTTCTCTCATAGCAATTTAATAGGTTCCATTTGGAGACAAATATTTCAGCTTCAGACAAATCCAATGAAATGTACCTAGTTTTAGCTTTTGCCATTTTTAACCTACTTATCATGTAACCTTACAATGCCTTTCCATCTTCTTCTTAATTTTTGGTAAGGAAATGTTAATCTTCCTATAGCTGTCTTAGAGTGATAGACTCTGTCCTTTGTTATTACTATATGCAGGGCTATTTTTCCTTTTTAGGATTTCTGTTAGGATACTTTCCAAATCTGTTCTGGTCTGTTGTCTAATTCCAGCAGACTGCAATTGCATAGGTGTTAATTGCTTTCCATGTGCTCCTTGCATTCAACTGTGATTTCAGGATTTCACTAAGCATCTTAATATAATCAGCTACAGGCTTCTCCTTGATATATTGATGTTTAATGTGTCTTACCTGGAGAGGTCCATAATATCTGAAGGTATGGCCTTCATTCACTAGTTCAATAAGCTCTCTGGACCAAGACTTTAAACTGTCAGTCTTCATCTTTCCTAGTTGTACACCAAAATGTTATCCTTATATCTGGAATTACATTTACTAATTTAATGTTTGAGACAAGTCATGTGCCATCTTTGGATTTATATTTACCAATTATAATTGCCAGTTCAATAATGAGATGTTCTTTATAGCACTGAGATTTATTCTTTTTTTAAAGCCCTTACCTTCCATTACTGTGTATTGGTTCTAAGGCAGAAGAATGGTAAGGGCTAGGCAATGGAGGTTAAGTGACTTGTCCAAGGTCACATAGCTAGGGAGGGTCTGAGACCAGATTTGAGCCCAGGACCTCCCATCTCTGGGCCTGGCTCTCAATCTACTAAGCCATCCAGCTGCCCTCATTCTTATTTTTTACCATTATTGTTTTTGGTGATTATCATTATCATGGCTCATGTATATCACAGTGGAAATTTCAAAGCATAATGAAGAGTAGTCCCTGTCCTTGAAGTACTTGTATTCTTTTGGAGATATAGTAGATAAATAAATATAAGGTGATTTGAGAAAATAACAAATACTTTTACCTCAACACATTGGGGAAGATCACACAGAAGAGATTTTCTCAATTACCCTTCAACAAGGTGAAATTATAAAATGGTAATAGCATTTCTTTTTTTTTTTAGAATGTGCATAATCTAGAATGTGAACAATGAATAATCGTTTAGCACTTCAAACCAGTCAAACTTTTAAATTTAGTTTATTATGTTTATGTGTCAAAAATTTTAACTTTGTTTTTTCTAATAAACGCTTGCGCCATTGGTGCTGGTAAAAATCTACTTCACCCTTGTTAGATTATGCTTGACTATTCTGGGTAATTTATTGGGGGACAAGGCATTTAAAAAAATTTTCAGTTTAGCCTATTTAATTTTTTCATTCATTTCTCATGGACAGTAGTTCTACATGACTGTGACTGTATTTCCTTGAAGCACGATCTATTTATTCCTTGCTAAGTACAATATTTTATCTTTGTCATGGGTTCTAAGGAGATTGACACTCATGTTTTTGAAAGAACTGAACTCAGGCCTCATCTCTAGTGGCATTCTATGGATTTTATGATACTATGGTATGGTATCACCCCCAAAAATATGATAGTCAGGGTTTTATTGTTTGTTGCTGTGGTTTTTTTGCTGCTGTTATTGATGCTGGTTCATCATAATTTTCTAGAAGACCAGTGATTCTTAGATGACTTTTTTGTCCAGCTCATTGTTTTCATTGTATTTTTATTGTTCATAGCATCACAGAATTTCAGAATTGTAAAAACTTTCAAATGACAACTCCTCTAACAATATATAACAAAACAAAAATCCTCATTTCAAAATACCCAGTAAGAAGTCTTTCAGATTTTTCCAATGAGGGAGAGCCTACAACTTTCTGAAACAGCCCATTCCACTTTTAACATTTTCCTGATATCATATGAAAATCTGCCTCTTTCTGTCGGTTCATGCCCATTGCTTTTTGTTCTGGCTTCTCTGGGAACATCTCATATTCTTCCAATTTTGATATTTCTGAATTTGTGCTCATATTTATTGATATTTTTTGCATTTCTTTCCTCTACTTTTATGGTGCCTCATACTTCTAGTTTCTGTTCTAACTACTTTAGTGATCTCTGATTCCACTCCTTATCTTTTCTCTCAGCTTTTTGTTCTACCTTCTACCCAATCTCAGCTTCCTGTGGCCCTTCTCATTTTCTTTTCTGTTTATAATTATTATAGAATTATTCTCTTCTGGAATTTTCTCCTGGCATTTCTAATACCCTACAATACTTTTAAAATTATATTTTAAATTACAGTAGACTACATGTTTGACTGTCCTTCAACAAATTTGGCAACCAGTATATTGGAGGGTCTTAAGATAATATTTTAATAAAATTTTATTTTTTATATTGCGAAGGTTTCATATTGAGAAGACTTTGGTGAGTCAATGACATAACTGTGCTGAAATATTTAAAAGACTTACTTTCATACTGAAGAAGGATTAAAATTGTTCCTGACCTACCTTCTCCCTTTGATTGGTCACATGATGCAGAACTGGAAGCACAAACAATAGGAGGTACCCCAAAGGGCCACAAAACTGTTCCAATCCTTTGTCCCAGGAATACCACTACTAGGTCTGCATCCCAAAGAGATCAAAGATATGGGAAAGGAATATTCTGGTATGAAAATACTTATAGCAACTCTTTTTGTGGTGGCAAAGAACTTGAAACTGAAAGGCTGTCCCTCAGGGAATGACTCGACAGGGTGTGGTTTATGATTAAAATGGAATGATGCTATTGTGCCATAAGAAATAATGAACAAGATTATCACAAAAAAACCTGGAAAGATTCCTATAAAGTGATGCAAAGTGAAATGAGCAGAACTAGGAGAACACTGTAGCCAGTAGCAATAATACTGTGCAATGATTAACCTATTACCAGCAATGCAAAGATCCACCACAATTCCAAAGTATTCATGATGAAAAAGGTTATCCACCACCATAGGAGGAACAGATTCTGAATGCAGATTGAAACATACTATTATTCACCTTATTTCCTCTATGAATTTTTCTCTAGTGTAAGCAGTATGTGTTTTCTTTCACAACATGATGGCCATGGAAATATGAATTGTATGATAACACATGTACAACCTATGTTATATTACCTGCCATCTTGGGGAGGGAGGAGGGTTGGGAGACAAGGAGAGGGCATAGATCACAAAATTTCAGAAAACAATTATTTACAATTATATTTATATATATAAATAAAAATATATTTATATATTTACGTGTAAATATATAAATATGTCTATATTTACAGATATGCATATATATCTGTTAAAAAAAGTACATAAAAAGAACAATAGGAGAAAACTATAGACAGAGAGATTTGGGCTCGATTTTAAGGCATATATGACCAAGAATTCAAATGATCTGAAAGTGGAACAGGATGGGGGAAGGGTATATGTGTGTACACATTAGGTATGCTGGGGAGGAAATTCTTGGTCAGTTCCAGATTAGAATTGATCATGTCAAAGGGAAATTTCCCTTAATGACTTTGTTCACAATATGATGTGGCAGGCTAAAAAGCTATCTGAATTCATTGGTAGAGAGTATCACACGTGTGAAGGTGATTGTTCTGCTGTGTATGGTATTTTGGTCAGACTGCATTTGGAGCAGTGTGCTGATTCTGAGCACTAGGAAAAGCGTTTTAAATCTAGAGATATTTTAAACTGCAGAGTCAGCTAGGTAGCATAGTGGATAGAGCATAGGTCTTGAAGTTAGGAAGAACTGAGTTCAAATAGTCTCAGAAGTGGTACTACCTATATGATCCTTGGCAAGTCACTTATCCCTGTTTGCCTCAATTTCCTCAAAAAGTAAAATTGGTATAATGATGATGATGATGATGATGATGATGATGATGATGACAATGATGACAAGGGAAACACCAATGATGATGATAACATTTGCTTGGCAGAGTTGTAAGGATCAAATGAAATATTTGTAAGGCACTTAAAATGCCCAGCATATAGTTGGAGCTTAATAAATATTTATTTCTTCTTTTCTTCTTATTCTAAAAGAATAAGATGGTACAAAGACTGTAGACCATTCTATTTCAGGATATTTTGGAGGACCAATGGATGTTTAATATCCTGTCTTGTGCCAGGAGGAGAGGGACAGAAATTTCCTTCAAATATCCATGGGGGGGGGGTGGGGGGAGATATTTGTAGAAGTAAGGGAGAGAAGAAAATTTGTATAGTGCTTACTATGTG
The DNA here is from genome assembly GCF_027887165.1 of Monodelphis domestica. Lineage (NCBI taxonomy): Eukaryota > Metazoa > Chordata > Mammalia > Didelphimorphia > Didelphidae > Monodelphis > Monodelphis domestica. The sequence continues at coordinate 174,919,373 of NC_077229.1, read as the reverse complement.
CCATATTCTATGGTAGGTGCTTTACAAATGTTAGCTCATTTGTTCTTCACAACAGCCCTGGGAAGTAGGTGCTATTATTATTTCTGCTTTAAAGCTGAGAAAACAGAGGCAAAGAGAGATTCAATGATTTGCCAAGCTCACACAACTAAGAATCTGAGGCCAGATTTAAATTTAATTCTTCCTGACCCCAAGCCCAGAGGGCTATCCACTGTCTCAAGGGGATTAGAGTTTTTCTGCTTTACCTATTCAGTGCTATACCAATCAAACCACACCCAAAAAATCTTTCCTAGAACTAGAAAAAATTTAACAACAAAATTCACTCAGAAGAACAAAAGGTCAAGGATTTTCAAGTGAATCGATGAAAAAAAAATATGAAGGAAGAAGGTCCAATCGTACCAGATTTCCAGCAATGTTATAAAGCAATAATCATCAAAACAAATCCGAGTTTCCAATTCTTTGCCTCTACAAAAAGAACTATTAAGAATGTTTTTGAACACATAGATCCTTTCCCCTTATTAGAGAAATGCAAATTAAAGTAACCCTGAGATACCACCTCACACCTAACAGATTGGCTAACATGACCAAAAATGAAAATGATAGATGCTGGAGGTGATGTGGGAAAATTGGATCACTAATACACGGCTAGTGAAACTGTGAACTGACAACCATTCTGGAAAACAATATGGAACCATGCTCAAAGGGCCATCAAACTATGCATACTCTTTAATCCAGCAATACCACTACTGAGTCTGTATTCCAAATATATGTGGAATTGAAATAAATCCCCACAGGCTTTCAAATATATAAATGACCACTTTTTAGATATTTTTGTAGATGTTTTAAACCAGTTTAGGTATAGACAGGACATACTGTATAAAATTTGTTTGAATTCTATAATGTAATAATTTCATCCTGTTCATTCAGACCATCATTATCAGACCCTAAGTTCTTTGGTTTGGGATCCTAATTTAATATTATTTAATTATATTTTTATTAATTTGTTTTTAATTTAATTTAAATTTATTTTACTATTATTATAATGTTAGCTACAGCTCACCCCTATCAGCTTTGTCTCAGATGCAAACTATAATTTCTCCAAATCCAGTGACTTCTCCCAAACATTAATAGGAGAAGTTAATGGCTGAGCCCTATGCCACCCATCTTCCATGGTGACATTGACTCCTTTTTGAACATCCTGTGGAGCTAGTTCTCATTCCTTTCTTTTAACCCTTACCTTCCATCTTAGAATCAATAATGTGTATTGGTTCTAAGGCAGAAGAGCAGTAAGGGGTAGATAGAGGGGGTTAAGTGACTTGCTCAGGGTCACACAGCCAGGAAGTGTCTGAGGTCAAATTTGAAGCCAGGACCTCCAGTCTCTGGGCCTGTCTATCAATCCATTGAGCCACCCAGCTGCCCCCAGTTCTCATTCTTAAAGGAAGACAAGATAAGAAGTCTCTTATGTCGACTTATGAGTTGAAAGCAGCCTCAAGGTTCATAATTTTTTTTCAATACAGTTGGAAATGGAAATGGTAACCCTATTACAGTAGAAATCTTTGGTAGAGAAGAAGCTGTTCCAGTTAATTCAATTTCTTATTAAGGATTAAAATGTGGAAATATTTTTAGTTTTAACTCTTGCTCTTTTCCTTTTTGACAGTCTTTCTAAAATATATTCATTTGTATTCCTACCTCATTAAGCACAGTTATATTTAAGATATCTTGTTCCTTTTTAATGGTTTGGAATCTTACAAGACACCTGGACCCTATTCTGCATATCATTTGTCTTCCTTGCACTTTGTATCAATGTGGAATGTATAGAGATTGGGCTGAATTACTAGGTTCCCAGGGTAAAATACATTGGAACTTTTTTTTCTGATTCATTTGAATGAGTTATGAACTTGGAGTCAGAGGACAGGGGTTCAATCTCAACTCCCCTACCTGCCATTTGTGAGATCACTTCACTCCTCTCTTCTTGACTGGGCACTGATGAGATTGGATTATCTCATCTCTGTCGTTCCTTCTCACTTTGGAGAGCTAAGAAAGTAACCTCTTTGCTTGTAATTGCTGTGTTTATCAAAGATGAGGAGAGGAAAAATAATTTCATTCAGTTGAAGAATATGTTTTGTATGTATGTGTGCTGGGGAAGGTTGTTAGTGTGTGTTTGAACTGGTCATTTTTGCTTTAAATTCTAATTAGTGCTTAAGGACTGGGGGGGCTAGTTAGCTGGCAATATTTAAAAGATGGTCAAATGAAAGAAGCTAAAACACTTGGGTTTAGTTTAGCTTTTGCAAAGAGAAAATAAGTCCCCTTAGAGATGGCTTAGGGTCAGAGCTTCAGGGAGGGCAGTAATTTTCTTGCCTCTCTTTGGAAACCATTTTTAGCCATTTTTTTTCACACTTGTACTCACAGCTATTTGCTCTTCTACAGAAGACCGAGGAATATGTGTTTATGATTTTTCTGAGCCTCTCATCTCTCAGTGCAGTATCAAGGCGAAGCCGCAGCTGGCAACAGATTGAGGTGAAGGTGGAATCATCAGGGAGGAAGCTTAGAAGGCTGCAAGGAGATTATATTTAAGATAATATGGGTTCTTGCCATTTTCACCCTGCTTGCTTCTAAAGACTTTCAGTGCTGGTTCTTATTTATGAGTCCCTGAGTAAGTGAATGGGAAAGCTTTTTTTTACACATTTCCTATTTGTCAATTACTATGCTAAGCACTGAGGAAACCACACCAGCAAAAAAGATAGTCCCTGCCCTCAAGGAGCTTACATTCTATTAGAAAAAGACAAGACATCTATCTAGGGGAAGTATGACCCCAAAAAAGTGTTTAGGTAGTATTAATTTGATTACTGTTATCCAAGCTAGAGGAGGAAGTGGGATAGGATGGAAGAACCTGTGCTTCATAGTATGAAGATAATTGAGAAATAGAATGTTTGACATTAATCCACAATCCAGATGGTGAATGTTTAACCATCAGAAGCCCAGGAACACAGAGCAGGAGCTTTGAGAGCTGGATTGAAGGAGTGGATGGAGGGGGAGGGGGAGAGAATAGCATGGTACCATGAAGATAGCCTAGGATTAGCTGTGGATAAACCTTTTGCAATTGTTTGAAAACTTTAAACACTGTGTTTAAGGGTGTCAAAAATGTATGTTTGGAAAAAATAAGGGTTTTTTCTCATAACTCCAAGAATTTTAACAGAATTTGTCATTTTCATCTAATCCCAAAGGCCAGATCTGATAAACAGAGTATCAATCTCTGTGTCATCCCTTGTCTCTCTAATCTCTATCCATTCATTCTTTCCCTCCTGCCTTCAAACATATGCAAGTCTTCTCCTCTTTTTAAAATGAAAGGGGAAAAAAAACCTTTTACTAGACCAACCACTAGAAGTCAATGTGATTAACCAATCCATATCAATAAACAAATATTCGATAGTAAACTAACACAGAAGATTGAAAAGAAATGATCATATAGGTACGAAGAAATATAGGAGAGAGCAGTGTCATGAAATTTCAGAGAGGAGAGTAGAAAGTAGTCAGCAGTGTCAAAAGTAGCACATAGGTCAAGTAGTTGGAAGACTGAGAAAACATCAGGTCTAGAGATTAAGGATTAATTGGTCAACAAATCAAGTAAACCAAAAGTTGATCAAGTGAGAATTAATAATTTGGAGAGAGCTCAAATAAATGATAATATTAGAAACCAGATTGCAAATAGTTGAGGAGTGAATGAGAATACAGGAAGTGAAGGCAACGAGTATCAATAATTATTTTCTAAGTTTTGTAGCAAAAAGGAGAGGTATGGGAGGCTGAGGTAATAGCAACCAATAAATTCTTAATTGGTGAATCTATTGGTTGGCTTAACTTATTGACCAATTAGTCTTCATTACTTTAATTTTTAAATTTATTTTTATCATTTACATTTTTTAGTTTTAAATTCTTTCCTTTATATATGAAGTCATGAAAATATTTGCTTCTTAGTCATATTGAAAAAAAGTTTTTAAATATGTTTCAATCTATTCTACATTCAGAGTTCATCTTCTCTTTCTAGAGGTGGACAGAATTTTTGATCATTAGTCCTTTGGAATTATCTCTATCAGAGTAGCTAAGTCTTTTACAGTTCCAATCATCATTACAATATTTCTATAACTGTACAACATTCTCCTTGTTTTTCTCACTTTATTTTACCTCAGTTCATATATGACTTCCCCGGGTTTTTCTGAAACCATGTTTCTCATGGTTTCTCATAGAACAATTGTATCCCAACGAAATCATATACCACAAACTGTTCAAATTGTCTAACTGAGGGGTACCCCTTCAGTTTCCAGCTTTTCCACTATAAAGAGCTGCTGGAAATAGTTTTGCATAAATAGGTCTTTTTCCTTTTGTCTTTTTTATACATAATAAGTAGTTTTATTGCTGGGTCAAGGGTATGCACAGTTTTACAGCTTTTTCAGCATAGTTCTAAATTGCCTTCCAGAATGTTTTGACCAGTTCACAATTCCACCTATAGTGAATTAATGTGCCTGTTTCCCCACATCCTTTCCAGCATTTATCATTCTTCTTTTCTGTCATCTTAACCAATCTGATAAGTATGAGGTTGGTACCTCAGAGTTACTTTAACCTCTATTTTTCTAATCAATAGTGATTTAGAGCATTTTTAAATGTGACTTATTTCTTCTGAAAACTTCCTGTTCATATCAGTGGAACAATTAGAGAATAACTCTTATTTTTATAAATTTGGCTCAATTACTGGGTGGAATTTGGGGAGAGGACAGATTTCAGCTCCACAAAGAAAAGCTTCTAAATAGTACCAACCCCAGTAGGAGTGGCCAGTCTCATGAAATAATAAATTTCCTCTCATGAGAGAAGTGTTCAATTAACTTCCTGAAGGGAGGGAAGAGAAAAGAGGGAGGAAGAAAGGGAATAAGGAACTGGAATTACTGCTTATCTAGGTCATTATAGTAAGGACTTAATATTTAAATATTATTTTAGTTGTAAGGCTTATCAACATACAATATTTATGCTAATAATAGTTGATTTTTGTTAGGCTGTTTTAACAAATAGATCTATTTTTTAAGTATAATTCAATGAAAAAGCAGCCTAAGTCTTTTCATGGAGTGAACTACATCAGTATGCAGCCTGCCTATCAGGATCCAAGGCAATAAACCAGGCACCACAGTTAGCCTGTGATTAAGGTAGACTTATCACCAGGTGAAGTACTTAAGAGAAAATAAAGAGCTTCCTAAGGGTTGACCTCATAAACCCAAATCTGTGAAATGCCAGCAAATGCCATTGCTACCTTTGATGAAGAGACCAAGTCTTCCATTTCCATTATGATCATTTTAATTAACTTTGGTTTTAGGAAGGGGAAGGTAAGGCAAAGTATTCCTGGGCTCTATAAAGATCTAAAATTACCTTGTCTCTCTCTCATGTTCTTTTTCTATAGTAGTCCCTCATCAACCCTCAGGGTGGAATAACAGCTAATTTAGATTAATTTCTCTTGGGCATCTCTTCTTTCATTGCACATTATGACAGTTCATGTTTCTCAGGCTCCCTTCTTTGCCTTGTCACTGACTCATCTCTTAGCATGGGTAGTTTGTAAGTTATTTCAATGTTCTCTTAGGGGGTGACAGTTCTGCCCAACCTTGGACTCTGTAGAGCAGCAGCTTTCAGAATGCTTTTTGAGAGTCGAGGTACTGAACCCTTAAAAGCTAATCAGCAGGTTTTAGGAGCTAATGGCTTCTGAGTCTTGTGAGACTAGGAGTGTCACTTCTTGTCCTCCTAAAACTCTGTCATTTAATCAGGAGCTTGAAAGTTAAGATTTATTACATTGCTATTCAGGTGTTTAAGACTCCCCCATCCCTACTTTTGCTTATCTCTATGTATATATAATGTATACATTTTCGCAGATTTTCACAAAGCTTGTAAAAAACATAGTTTGTCTAGATAGTTATGTTAAATTGTAGAGTTGGAAAAGTACTGGACTTGGCTTCAAAGGAGGGATGCAGAAGTGTTGGGTAGATGCAAATTCAGGCTCAGGATTATGAAGAACCAGTTAACTTTTGGAGCTGTCCAACAGTGAAATGAACTGCCCTCAAGAAGTGAGTTTTCTGTCTTTGAAAGACTCCAAGAGAAGACTAGATGCTATATAGTGTACTAAGGCTTATTTTTGAGATATGAGTCAAGTCAGTTAGCCTCTTCCAACTTTGAAATTCCATAATTATATGCCTTTGGTTCAAATCTTATCTTCTCAACTTTACATTCTGTGTGACTTGGGGAAGTCATTTAAATAACATGGTCCTTAATTTCCTCGTTTGCAAAATGAAGAGATCAGACTGGATGAAATCTGAAATCTTTTACAGCTTCAAATCTGTTATCCTAAATGCAAGGAGATAAGAAGGGACCAGGCCCAATATGTAAAATTAGTATTACTTTGGACAAGCATACAAATTAATGAAGTACTTAATATTTGTAATAGCCCTTTTGTGGAGAGAGAGATGTTCACTGAGATTTACTTCAGAAGTTTCTAGCCTTGTTCGCCTGAGATGAAACATAGAAATCAGGAGCAAATCTTTAAAGTTACACAGAGAAATAAAGGATCAGCATGAGAAGGGCGAGGGCCAGTTAGTCAGTATTTATTAAGTGCTGACAATGCACCATGAATTTTATAAAGAATGAAAGCTACAAAGGGTACAAACACCTTCCTTACTCTCAAAATGCTTCCTTATATTCTTAATGAAGGTGTTGTTGATTTATTTCAGTTGTGTCTTGCTCTTGGTGACTGCAGTTGGGTTTTTTTTGGTAAAGATACTGGAGTGGTTTGCTGTTTCCTTCTCCAGCTCATTTTACAGAGGGGGAAACTGAGGAAAATAGAAATAAGTGGTTTGCTCATCATCACCCAGCTACTGTCTGAGGCTAGATTTGAATTCAGGAAAATGATGAATCTTCCTGACTTTAGACCCAATACACTATCCATTCTACTACTTAGATGCCCCATTCTGAAGAGTAAAGGTGGGCTACACTTGGAAAACTGACTGTCTCATTTAGAAGGGTCTGGTTTCCTGTTGATTAAAATTTTAAGCCCACTGTACCAGAATCTTAGGATTGGCATGGCCATTCTATATATGTAGTCATTCTCATGTCATAAAATTAAGTTATCATCAAATATGATGATATTTGATGATAAGATCTCAAAATTGCTTTAAAAGTATTATCTCGGTTTGTTCTCACAAGTCTGTGGGGAAGGTGCTATTATTATCCCATTTTACAAATGAAGAAACCATAGTAAGTAGACATTAAATAACTTGTAAGAGATTTGCCCAAAGTCATACAGCTAATAAGTATCTATCTGAGGCTGTATTCAACCTCAAGACTTCCTGACTCCAGGCCCAGTACTCTCTCCACTTGTACCACCTAGCTGCCTAGCTGTGCGACCCAGGAAAAATCACTTAATTTCTTTCTTCCTCAGTTTCCTCAACTATAAAATGGAGATAATAATGGCACCTGCCTCCCAGGCTTGTTGTGAGAGTCAAATGAAATAATATTTATAAAGACTAGCATGGTTCCTGGGACATTGTACGCACTTAACAAATGCTTATTCCATTTCTCTTTCCTTCCAAAGGTACCACTGATGTCTTCATCATAGAATCTGATGTTTTTTTCTGTTGTCAACCTTCTCAACCTGTCTACCACATTTGACATTGTTGTACACATCCTCCTGGATACCACCTCATCTCTGAGTTTTTGTGACACTTAAATTTTGTTATTCAGTCTTTCTCAGTCATGTCTGACTCTCCATGACCCCATTTGGGGTTTTCTTGGCAGTTACTGGAATGATTTGCCATTTCATTCTCTAGTGCACCATATAGATGAGGTAACTGAGGCAAACAGGGTTAAATGACTTGTCCAGGCTCACCTAGCTAGTAATTATCTGAGACCAGATTTGAACTCATGAAGATAAGTCTTCCCAATTTCAAGCCCAGTATTCTATCTATTGTGCCATCTAGATATCCCATGGAAATCTCAAATATGTACAAAACAGAACTCATAATCTTTTCTTTAAAACATACCCCTTTTGTAAATCCTTTAGTTCTATTGAATGTCCCACTATCATTTCAGTCCTCTAGGTTCACAATCTCAGTCATTCTTGGCTCCTGACTCTTCACAATGTAAATCTATCCAGTCAGTTGCCAAATCTTTTCAATTGTATCCCTTCAGTTTTTTCGCCTTTCTTCCTTTTTCTTTATTCACTGAGAAGTACCCCTGTTCAAGTCCTTGGTTATCTGTAACCTGGACAATTGCAACTGTCATTTAGTTGCCTTTCCTGCTTCAGGTTTCTCCCCTCTCTAATTCATCTGGCACACAACAATTGTATTTTTAAAGCCTAAGTCACTTCTCTACTAGGTAAAATGCAATAGCTCCCTTTAACTTCCAGTATCAAATAAAATAAACCTCTTTGGGATATTTTAACCCCTTCACAACCTGACTTCAATCTAGCATTCCATTTTTTTCACATATATGTCATTTTGTCACACTTTATAGGCCAACCAAACTTAAAGATTTGCTGATCCTCATGTCATATCTTCTATCTCCATTCCTTTGTACAGACTGTCCCCCAGGCTGCAAACATAATCCCTTCTTACCTTTGCCTCTTAGAATCCCTATTTCCTTCAAAGCTTCTTTCAAATGTCACCTTCTACATGAGATGTGTCCTGACCATCCACAGTACTCCCTTGACCATCCCAATTAAGTTGTATTTGCCTTGTATATATTTATATGTGTATCAGGGAGGGTCTCCCCTGATAGAGTATAGGCTCCCTGTGTTCAGCATTTTTAAAAAATTTTGTCTCTATACTCCCAGTGCCCGAGATAGTGTTTGGCACCTAGTAGACATTTAGCAAATGTCTTTTGATTGATTGATTGTTCTGGTCTAATTAACCATATACACTTTTAACTACAGGCTAACTTCCATGATTTCCAAAACTATCTTAGGTATAGAAGAATTCTCTCCACCTGGCCACCTAGCAGCCCTAGGAGATTGGACTCAACTAACTAGGAATCATAAGATCATAGGTTTAGAGATAGAAGTGACCTCAATGAAAAAGAATATAATAATATTCTTCTATTGAATTGTATTTTCTTATGTTTTTATATGTACACATACATGTGTATAAAATATATTCAAATGAATATATGTAAATAGAAATACATAGATTTCTGTAAACATATAGAAATATCTAATAAATATATATATATATATCCTATTTCTAGGGCCACATGGTTGCTAAAATTATATTTTCTAATATATATGTGTTATATATATTCTATTTCTAAGGTCACATGGGAGATTAGAGAGGTAAGACGTGGAGGCAAGTTCTTTGGCTCCAAGACCCATTGGCATTCCAGAAAGTCCTCAAACTCCCTAACAAGTGATTTCTACATAACTCTAGATCTTACTCTGCTTGAGTTGTAAAAGGTTTTATTCTTCTCACATATTCCTAAGGAATTTGACTAAAAGGAGAGACAAAATCCAGTGTTAGTATTGTTAGTCATCTTGAGGGCATAGTGGCTAGAACTTTGAATTTAGAATCAGGAAGACCTGTGTTCAAATCCTGCTCTGGATCTTTATCAGAGCAAATCATAAAGTATGAGCCCTACTTTTCTTATCAATAAAGTAAAGGTTTGAACTTGATTGCCTCTAAGATCCCTTTTAGCTCTGAAACTATGTTTCTGTGGTCTAAGGAAAAGAATCTTACTTGCTCTCTGTCTCCCTCTGTCTCTCTCTCTCTGTCTCTCTCTGTCTCTGTCTCTCTCTCTCTCTCTTTGTCTGTCTGTCTCCTTTATTCCCCTAAAGGACTATCAGTGGAAGGCAGTCCTGCTTCTCTCGTGTTCTCCTGTGGGTTAGCATGTTTCATTGGATAGTTAGTCACAGGACTCTTTTGTCCCTTACTTAAGAGTAGATCATCTCCTATTGCAACCAGTCATTACCGCTGTTCCAAACCCCACTGCCTTCATTTAATCAGAATGATTTCCTCCCACAGACATTCTCCGCTCCCCTATCCCCAAATCAATTTTTAATCCATTACAGCCATTTCTCTCCCCGAATACTTTGCAATCACATTTTGTAAATCCATCAATGGCTTGGCTTTCCTGAGCCCCAGATAAATTAGGTCTCCTCATGTTTTGTCCTCATCTATCAGTTCAATAATGCACTAAGAGATTTCAACCAGGAACAGGCATGATTTTCCTTTCATGAAGCAAATCTGACTGTCCCTCCTGCACATAAGAGAGGGGCCAGGGTGGATGAGTCTTACTTAGCACTTCTCCCAAGAGCACCTCATCAGTCAGTGTGAGCTTTTGGACAGATGGCACATTTCCTTTTGAAAGTGATGTATGTCCTCAGGGCTATCAACACCCAAAGGCTCTGCAGCACAAAGCCTAGAGATAAGAAATCAATAGGAGGAGGGAGTCCCAGTGTTTCCTATATAAGGGTTAGGTATAACTTTCTATCAAGAGGCCTATTTCTAGTCCACAGACTTTTCCTATCTTTGTGTAATATTTGTTTAAACTAAGCCACATTTGTCTATACTGAGAAGCAACCAAAATGTATTCCCCAAAAGTTTCTTGTAAAATGTAAAATTCCTATCCAGATGCAAGTAGTATAGTGGAGAGAGTAAAGGGATCTGGATTCAAATTCTACTTTTGAGTCAGGTATAATTCTAGCCACTAGAGAGACTGAGGCTTGTTGAGTTGCGGTAGGGCTAATGTTTATTAACTTTCTAAACTAAACCTCCTTTCTGTATAGTGAGCCATGGGAAACCGAGGGCTAATAGGCTGCCCAAGAAAGAGTGAATGGCTGAGGTCAGAAATGGAATAGATAAAGCACCCATTCCCATCTATAGTGGGATCAAAAAAAAGAGAAATAGGGAGAACTGCTCTCAGGAAAAAAAAAATCCAGTTCTTATGTTTACCACCTCAGATCTTTACTGAACATCTTTGAAGCTCAGTTTCCTCATTTGGGAAAGTGAAGTAATCCATGCACTCTAGAAACTTAATTCTAACCTGGGAGAGCATGGAAATGTAAAGATGCATGCATATATACATATACATAGATATCTGTGTATATCTCTGCATATGTATATATACACATCCAGAAATATGCATGCATATATATGTGTGTATGTGTATAAATATATGCACATATGACATGAAAGATCACTCGGAGATGAAAGGCGCTGTGAAATCAGGAAAGGTTTCATATAGAAAGTGGCATATAGAAAGTTGAGTATGGAAAGAAACTAAGGACTCCAAAAGATGGAGCTCAGAAAGGAATGGATTCCAGACAAGAGGGTGTGGAGATACATCATGTATAAAGAACAGTAAGCAGACCATCATAGCCAGCTGTTCCAGAATCACTAGAATTTATTGAATAGAGTGGAGGTAGGGGGAGTTGCATAGTCAGAACTGAGCTTAAGGGAAATCACATTGACAGCTGTGTATAGGATAGATTGGAAGGGAGAGAGATTTGAAGCAGAGCTTAAATACGAAGTTATTTTAGTCATCAGGGTGAAAAATGATGGTAGTCTGAACTGGGGGGGGGGGGGTCTCTGTGTAGGTGGGGACCAGAGGACAGACATGAGAGATATTGTGGAACTAGAAAAAGATTTGATAACTGTTTTCTTGTATATGCCTGTTCAGTAAGAGTGAGGAGTTGTGGACGAAACCTAGCATATAGAGACTCCTAGAACCTAGAGTTCTAGCTTTGGAGACAGGAAGACCTAGGTGTGAATAGTATAACACTGGCTGACACAAGCTCTATGACCCTAGGAAAGTCAATTAATCGCTCTGAGTCTAAAGAATCTCTTTGAACCTTCATTACTAAATTATACATAGTTTGTGAATCTATGTAATTGTTTTTCCTAGGCTGATGATTTTGCTTTATATCACTTTATAAGTCTCTCTAAATTATCTTACATTATTCATATTTGTTGTTGTATGGTAGTAGTAGTAGTCTCTCGGTAACCGAGGATGATGATTGTCTTTGTGCGCTTTCATCTATGATAGATGAGTGTGCACAAAAACACTTGTGCATGAAGGAGATTTAAGTGGATAAGTCGATGCACAGAGACAGTCCCACTCTCTCAGCGTTGGAAGCCTGGGTCCAGTGGCACAAAAAGTCGTTATATCTGGAGACTTCCTCAGCTGCTTTGGATGGCCGTGTTGTCTTTTGTGCTCCAACATGCCCTGAGCACTCCACAGTGCTTTGCTGCGTCGCCATCTCAGTCGTTGAACCTTCTTATTGGTTTCTTCCATCTGTTCAGCCAAAGCAGTCTTCACATGCTGGGTGAACAAAGCCCTGGTTCACCAGGGGTCTACGATGACCCGATGGCTACCCTCACAAGGTTTAGCCGGCCTGTAGAAGCCGTTGCCCGGGGTGTGGCCACTGCCGCATGCTAGCAGCTACTGGGAGCCACAAGTGAGAGCTGGGTGTCAAGTGAGGGTCAGAGGCTGGAGAGCTGCCCTAAGAGGGTACGACAAGCCCTCCATACCAGAGATACTAATAAATACATATGTATGTGGATTTTATGTATATCTACATCCAGATTCATAGTTTCATCAACACAGGGACTTCCCAAAATGGGAATTCCCTCTGCAGCTGATAGTTCTCTGTAACTCTGTAACGAGATTAATGTACTTTAATTTATACAACCATTTCCATAATTATTGGTCATAGATATTGTTTTCAGTCTTTTTTTCTATTACAGAACAAGTCTATTTCTGTGCATCCAGCTCCTCTTTTGCTTTTAATGACATCTTTAGATTTTTTTTCAAACAAATTCTTCCCCATTAAAATTGGCTCTGTAGCAGTAGGATGCAAAGAAAACTGACATGGAATCATAGGTCTCAGTGGGACCCAGAGAGGTCACCTTATTCTCTTAGTCATTTCTTTCCTTTCAGGCTTCTATTCCAGACATGAATTGATCCTATTTTTAAAATCCTATAAGTAATAGGCATCCCCATCGTCCAACATAATATAGTCCTATGATTAACCACCTCCCTCTGGAAATTTTTTCTTTTATGAAACCCAAATTCTTGTTGCTGTAGTTTACTCCTCTTTTCTTTGTTCTTACTCTCAGATGTTCACCATCTACAGAGTACCCCCATCAAATTTAAAAACCATTATTAAGTCAACCTTTAGCCTACTCCATCTATAGGATAAATAAGCTGAGTTCTTTCATCTTTTTTTTTTCCTAAATGGTTCATAGTCTTAAGACTTTTTCTGTTCTTCGTTATTATGAATTTGAGGATTTCCCCTGTGGTCTCGGAAATGCGTCATCATTTGAATTTGGTAGCATAAATAACTCTCACCTCCTGAAATAATCCAATTCAATATGATCAAGGTAATCAGTTTGGGAGGAAAAAAAAACAATCAAGGACATCTGGTTTCCCAGTTTCTAGTTCATGATATCATGCACATAAAAGAAAATATTCTCCAATAAAATATAAAATCTTCTAGTTGGTTTTCAAAGCTATTCATAACTTTCCCCCCTCTCCACTTCCTTTCTAGTCTTATACTTTGCAGTGATGCTTACATCTTTGCTATTCCTCAAACAAGACTCTCCATCTTTGACTCTAGGCATTTTCACTGGCTGTCCTCCATTCATGGGATGTTCTCCCTACTTATCTCTGCCTCCTGGCTTTGTGTGGTTTCCTTGAAGTTTCAGCCAAAGTCCTACCTCCTACAAGAAACCTTTTCTAACCCCTTTTAATTTGAGTATCTTTCCTTTCTTAACTATTTCCTATTTAGTCAGTAGATAGCTCTTTTTATATAGTTGATTACATGTTGTCTCCATCATTAGACTATAAGCTACTAGAGAACAGAGACTCTCTTTTTGCCTTTCTTTGTAAACCAGCCCTTAGCTTAGTGTCTGTTACATAGTAGGTCCTTAATAAATGTTTATTGCCTGACTATGACTGGCTGACATTGTTAAACAAATATTCTACTTATTCATAGTGCATCTAGGAGATCATAGTCGTATTTAGCTATAAATCTGTATAAGTAGCAGAATTTGAGATGCAGAAAATTAAGTCATGTGTCAAGATCAGTAATTCCAAAGATAAATATATACACAGAGGAAGCATGCAAGATTTTTCAAGCAAGTCTGGCTTCCTGTTACATGTGGTTTGGCAAGGACATCCACAATCAATTCCATGAGGTCCTAAGGTACAGTATGTTGGAAATAAAAGGCAAACCTAAACAAGATTGGTAATAAGAGACGGACACACAACTTGGTCCCTGACCAGGAACAAATGAGACAAATGGGAATGATGGTGGGAGGTTTGGGGTGATTTGGGAACCTAATAAATAATCTACAAAAAGACCTTAGGAAAAGGATGGCACCTTTTTTTTCTACCCAGTTCTTGAAGGTCCTGGAGAAGGTAAAACCCTATTCAGGTTTCCCTCTGCTATACAAAGGATTTATACTAATTGAAGTAATAGAGGTCTCCTGACAAACTAACTTGACTGTGGGTTTATCCAGCATTAGCACTGAAAGGCACCTTAGAAATCCTAACTCACTCACTTTCAGATGATCAGACTGAGGTCTACTGAGGTAAAATGAATTATTCTAGAATTGATCATAAAATGGGTTAGTGGCAGTTCCCAGACTCAAAGCTCATGGCCCATACAGTCTAACATACTTTATTTTGCATCTCACTACCTTTCAATGACATCATACCTCTTTATAGCATCCCTAAAAATGGTCATCCATCCTTTGCTAGAAGAGCTGAATGAAGAGAGAGGAGACTCCAACCCACTTCTTCCCGAAGTAATCCATTCATTCTATAAACATATAACAAGCATCTATTATGTGCCAGGCATTGTGCTAACATCTGGAGATGCAAAAAATGGCAAAAGATGGCCCCTGCCCCCAAGAAGCCTACAATCAAATCAGAGACATATTCCACTTATTGATAGTTCTAATTATTATAAAACTTTTCTATATAACTAGTTTTCTATTTTGAGAAGACAAAAATCCCATAAAGTAAATAATTACTCTAGTTAATATTGTGCTGTTTTCATAGATAGGGAAACCAAGGCACTGAAAGGTTCAAGGACTTGCCCGTGGACACAGCTAGTAAGTGTCAAAGGTGGGATTCAAACCAGGTTATACCATACTCCAAACTCTTTCCCTACTTCACAACTTACTATCTCCAGTATTTCCATTCATTATTCCATTGGTTAGGTTAAGGATATAGATGCTACAGAAACACCAAAGACAAAATTTTATAGAATATCTTAGGTTTCCTGAATCTTTGGTCCATCTTTGGTTATATTTCTACTTCCAATTTTACATTTGATCATGAATAGGATTTGATTCAGTAGGGAGACATTTTGAAAAATATTATCAAGTAATATCATTTCCTAGTTCATAAAAACATATACCATAAAAACATATGCCATAAAAACATATGCCAAAGATTATTGCAAGGGGAAAAATAACTTTTTTTTCCATTTAAAAAAAATCCTGATTTAAGTAAAAGTTCATTAAAAAAAAGTTAAACTGTGTTCCTTTTAGTTATGTCAGTTCAGAGATTATAAAAGGAATGAGAATGCCAACTGATTAGAATCCCAAATGGGATTACACCATTTCTTTAATCAGAGTTTCTTGCTGTTGCAATATGTGTTTATTCTTTCCCTGGGGTCAAGGGAATCATCCATCTTGAATCAGCCCCTTAGCTGTTTAGGGGAACAATGGAGTAGCCACATATGACTAAAATGGAGTGGGATTTTGGTTTTGTCTATGCATATAGATGCACCAGATGAAGAGAGCTCAGTTACTGTTAACAGCAGCCAATCAAGATAATTCAATATGAAAGACCTCCCTTAGCCTTAATTATCCAAATAATTATCCCAACTTCATTTGGCAGTTATTCAAAATTTACCCATAAAAATGATTCAGGTGGAAACTTTATGCATTTTCTAAGAGGATATAACTAATTTTAAAAAATCATAAAGCATGATTATCTTAAAGCTGCAGGGATTCTACCTCTTAGAGGATGAAATTATTTCCAGGTTTATTTAACATTAAAGTAAATTTAAGTATTATAATGGACTGGAGTCAGGAAAACTTGAATAAAAATCCCTCCTCCCCCAGAGACATACTAGCTCTGTGACCCTGGGCAAGTCACTTAATCTCTTAAGACTCCATTTTCTCATTTGTAAAATGAAAGAGCTATATTTTATGTCCTCTGAGAAACCTTCTTACTATAAATTCTTTAGGATCATAGATTTAGGGCTAGAAGGAGCTTCAGAAACTATTTAGCCCAATCCCCAAATATTATAGTTGAGGAAGATGAACCCCAGAAAGATTAAGCAACTTGCTCATGGTCACATGGGTCATTAGTGACAGATCTAGAATTAAAACTGAGGCCCTCGATTCCAAATAGAGTGTTTTCTCTACTGTTTCATGGAATCCAAGAGAGTATCCTATGCATCCATTGAATATCAAGCATTTATTAAGCACCTATTATATATAGCAGTTACTAGAATAGACTGAGGATATGAATACAATAAAATTGTAAATCCCTGCTCAGAAGAGAATCCAATAAATCATTACTGCATGAAGGGTAACTAACAGTCCTCAGCCCATCAGTGAGTTGGGCGGATGTCTACCCAAAGCATGTGAAAACTTTCCCCCATAGAATGGATAGATGGACAATTTGTTCCAGTGGCCCTGATGGTGGCTGAAGTGGGCATCATGGTGTGCCTAGAGCTTGGTCAGACATTGAAGATGCCAAGGTCATTTGCTGTATCCCAGACTATCACCAGTCATTCTGACTTTTGTCTTACCACTGGACATCAATGACTCTGGAAGAAAGAGTGAAGACGGCAACTTTGTTCAGCTCTGCCTCACTTAAATCCAATTTATGTGCAAGATGTCATCCTGTGATGTTATTTTCCTCTTTGAAATGAAGGACAAACCACTGAATGGAGGGAAGAGGTCACACAATCATAGATTTGAAGATGGAAGGAGCTTCCTACATCAGACCTAGATAGCACCCCAAGGTCCAGCCCCTTTATTTTGAATATGGAGAAACAGACCCAGAAAGCTTAAATGACTCCTTAGTGCTACATGGCTAATAAGTGTCTAAGAAAGAATTTAAATATAGATTTTCTTGACTCTAATTCTACTGATTTATCCATTATACTATGGTGGGTTAGAGGAGAGGCACCATAGGAGGTAGAGAATTGGATTTGTAGATTCTCTTGTGCCTAATGACTTCATAAGCTTTCTTTTGACATATTTTATAGAGTTAATAAAAAACCCAGATAATGAGTACCATCTTTGCTGTTTTTTATTTTCACATTTAATAAATCAGTGTCTTTGTATTTGTATTTTCTAGGTTGTCCTGGTCAGTGGACATTTGGACAGCTGGGATGTTGGGCAGGGAGCCCTTGATGATGGCAGTGGAGCATTTATATCATGGGAAGCACTGTCTCTTATTAAAGATCTAGGTAAATATTTACAAAATTGTTAACTGAATTTAAACATTTCAAGATCAGTGCGGTTTTTATTGCTATTTATTGGTGTTTTAGATCTAGGCACAAGCCATGTGGCTGAATATTTATTCTCTTGTGTTTGCAAACCCTCCAGAAAGTCTGTGATCAGTTTCCTAGAAAAAACTAATCAAGTGTCTTTAAGAATGAAGTCTTGCTTAAACGGTATTCCAGACACCAAATTACTAAATAGACTAATCACTATGGAAAATGAGAATGCCACTGTAACTAAAACAATCTGAGGCATTGTCAGTTGTTGATATCTCTGATGGACTATAAAGACTATGACTTTGTGAAGAAAATAATGGGATTTGTTAACCCAATAAAACTAGCAACTCCTGGCTTGTCCTCACCCCCTCTATTCCTTGATCAGTTGCAGGGACACTTTTATATTCTTCAATTCTTTTAGTCAAGTCTTGTGCACAGAAGCAGCATTTGCAATTACAGACTTCAAAGATCAGCCCAAGTGCTAAAGATGATGTCCATGAGTGACTCCACCAAATCTAGCATAACAGATTGGAATACATGCCCACAATCAGCTAAGTCTAGACTTGGAAGTGAGGAGGAATGAGAGAAGAACTGCATAATTGTATTTTAATGAGTACTTTTACAAATACAAGGCAGAGATGTTTCTTGTGAGGGTCAGAAGGGTTGGTTCTCCTGGGGTTGAGAACCCTCTGCTCTATTAAAGAAATACTGCTGTAGTCATCCCCAGTAGGAGTCACACATTTAACTTTTATTGGTTGTGGTCTTAGAATCAGTAGGCTACTGTGTATCTTAGTGCTGTGGGACTGCCTGCTTTTTAATTGTTTACTTATTTTGGAGGGAAGATCACAGGATCATAAAATTGGAGCTAGAAGAGACCTTTGAATCCAACTAGTCCAACTCCTTCATTCTGTAGATAGGAAAACTGAGGCCTAAAGTGATTAAGTGACTTGTCCAGGGTAATATAGGTAGTTGAGGCAGGGCTAGGATTTGAACCCAAGATCTATAGTGCCAGACCTATTATTCTTTCCAGTGCTGCATTAAAATGGAAAATACTGGTTTGTTTGGCTTTTTTTTTACATTATTCTTTTCTGGATATGTATAATGTATAATATAACTTATTTATTACATGTATAATTCATTTATTATATATGCCAACTAATATGATAGAAACATTAATTAGACTTATATTTCTTACTTTATTTATTAAACTTTATCAATTAAAACACACAACCACCTAAGAACAAATTAGGAAGAAACTACCAATTTGAGTTTAAGATAAGTAAGCTTCTTTCCTATTATACTCACAATAAAGTTCCTTTTCTACCCAACTAGAGATTGTGTGTCTTTCTCATAGAAGGCGATCTGGCAAGTTTCTGTCAGTCAGTCAATATTATTCTCAAGCAAACATGAACTTGCTTTAGAATCAAATTTAGAAAACACAAGAGCAAGTCCTAGTTACCACCTAGAAATAGGCTGATGGCTGGGGTCTCCAGTGTGTTTTTAATAATCTTTTTATTATTGTTGTTGAGTTGTTTTATGACCCCTTTGGGGTTTTCTTGGCAAAGATACTAGAGTGGTTTGCCATTTCTTCTTCCTGCTCATTTTTCAGATGATGAACTGAGGCGAAAAAAGAATAAGTGACTTGCTCAAGGTCACAAAGTTAGTAAATGTCTGAGACCAGATTTGAACTCAGGAAATGAGTCTTCCTGACTCCAGGCTGGTCACTTTATCCACTCTACTACCTAGCTGCCCTTTTATGCTCCTTGCTTTGGAGGTTCCTCAGTGGTTTACCATAAAATTTGTTTGGTAGTTTACTACATAAATTACTGATAAAATTGTTGATATTTTTTTGTTGGTGGTCTGTCTTATCAAAAAGTCCACATATGTTTATCAGTTGTTTAATAACACACACACACACAAGTGCTTATTTTATTATTGAAAAGCCACTTATAGAAAAATAAGTTACTCAGAACAGCCCAATCCCCAAATGGAGACTGAAAACAAAATGGCATTGGTTATATACTAAATTGACAAACTTATTATATTATTATGTTACTAAAACTTATTCTTATTATAATATGACACTCTCATTGTCCCCAAATCAAACCTCTGTCCCTTGGTAAAAACAAAATCATTTACAACTTATTCAGTAACCAAATCTGACAATGTTCTATTCCCTCAAGCCTTCTGTCTCTTTTGTGAGATCTAGAAGGGAAGGATGTTTTATTATTACTTCTCTGGGACTAAGATTGGTTATTACAGTTATACAGAATCGGACTTTCCTTTAGTGTTCATTTACTTCATTGTAGTTATTGTGAATATTTTTCTTATGGTTTTGCTTATTTAACTACCTCATTCATTTTTTGGAATTCTTCGTATGAGTCATTTTTATCATCTAATACTATATTTTTATATTCATATGATTACATCATAGAGATAGAGTTGTAAGGACCCTTAGAAGTAATTTAGTCCAAACCTCATTTTCTAGAGTTTAGACTCAAATTCTAGTTGTTTGACTCCAAGTCTATGGAAATCTTTCTACCATTCCTCAGCCTCTTACCGTTTGTTGAGCTGCCTCAGCCTTTACCGTTTGTTGAGAACCCACTTTTCCCCATCTTTCTTTATTGCTTCTATTAAAAAAAAAACCTCCCATAAATACTTTTTGTATATCTTGGACGTTGTTGCTGCCTTTTACCTCACTGGAGTGTATATACAAGAGTGGAATTACTGGCTCAAAGGGTATGAACATTTATTTCCTTGCTTAATTTAGAATTGTTTTCTAGAACAATTAAACCAATTCTCAGTTCCACCAATGATAGATTCTATAAAGCAATATAAAATGTAGTAGGTAGAAACAAATTTTTTTTCTTCTCTGTTTTTGTTTTTAAGAGACTTCAGGACATAATGTCAGTTTTAGTTTTGGCAGACATATAGTCTCATCAATTATTCCATTGCATAAATTTACTTTCATTCTTAAGTGTAGGCTTTTGGACACAGCCACAGTGGGAAGAAATTCCACATGCAACATATCTGTGTTTTGGAAAGATGGGGTGTGGTGTGTTCAAGTATATGTATGTGTGGGAAAGGACTTATGCTTCTAATTGTAGGAATACAGATAACTAGATAATATGAACAAAAGCGAAAAGTAGGAAAGGTCCTAGTAAGGCTGAATTCTATATGACTTTTTAAAATGAGGACATTTGGCTATAATAATTACAAATGAGGGATCATATTGTTTTAGCAAAATAAAATATATCATTAAAGAAATATATCACTAGAATGAAAAAGAGGCCAGTTATTTAGAGAGAATACGAGATAACTGAAGGACAATCAATGGGCTCCATTGGTTTCTGTTCATTGTCAAGAGATGTTGTAGAAGAAGGACCATAGAAGATTGGGTGGTCCCCTAGGACAGACCTCCAGAATAAAAAAGGACAGTAACTGCATAGGAAAGGTAGGCATGAATGGGTTGTGATTGCATTATTGACAAGAGTGTGTATATAGATAGATATATATAGATATATATACATATATAGATATATATATTTTTAAACCCTTACTTTCTGTCTTAGAATCGATATTTTATATTGATTTCAAGGCAGAAGAGCAGTAAGGGCTAGGCAATGGGAGTTAAGTGACTTGCCCAGGGTCACATAGCTAGGAAGGACTTTCAGAGGTCAGATTTGAACCTAGGACCTCCCACTCACTGATCTGGCTCTCATGAGGTTCCCTTTGTTGATGAGTCCATGAAGTCATCAAAGAAGAAGTATCAGAACATCATTATCCTATATGGTCTCTATGCCTTCAATCTCTTCTACCTCCTCTTCATATTGTACTTTAATGGCAAATTAATGCACGGCTAATACCCAATACACAGTTCTGGTACCATCATTTCCTTTTTCCTACTCAAAATCTTTCCATGTCTCCTCACTGACTACTGAATAAACTCCAATTTCAGCCTGGCAATCAATGCCTTCTGAAATCTGGCCACAGCTACCTCCTTTGGGTGCCTTTCTCCCTCTGATCTTTTATGTAGCCTATTCTTCTTAAAATTCCCTGAATATATCAAGCATTTTATTACCTCTATGCTATTGCCTTCCTTAAATCTATTATACAGCCCATTTCTGCCGGTTGAAATCCTAGCCCCCTTTTAAAGCCATGCTCAATTACCATCTCCACTGCCATGACCCCTTCAGGCATAATTGACCTTTTCCTCCTCTGAATTTGTTTGTATATTTTATTTATTTATGCCTACCACCTCCTACTATGAATGATAGTTTTCTTTTATTCCCCCATCATGTTCTAAGCCCCTTGATGAAAGGATCATAGCATCATAGATTAGGAGTTAGAGAGTGGATAGGTGGCTCAGTAGATTGAGAGCCAGGCCTAGAGACGGGAGGTCCTGGGTTCAAATCTGACCTCAGATTCTTCCTAGCTATGTGACCCTGGGCAAGTCACTTAACCTCCATTGCCTAGTCCTTACAGCCCTTTTGCATTGGATCCAATATTCAGTATTGATTTTAAGATAGAAGGAAAGGGTTTAAAAAAAAAAGTTGAGGAGGAATTTAGAAGCCAGCCAGTATAATCCTTTTATTTTATAGATAAAGAATCTGAGTACTATAGTCATTCAGTAGTCTGCCCAAGTGACCGAGATACTCATTTTATTTATCTCCCTGCAAGTAGGAGAACAAAAATTATGTGATGACTGAGCAAGTGAGTAAATTTGTGTGGTGTTGAAGTAATATGGAGTTGTGTTCATATTTTATCAGTGTAGAGAATTCCTTGTATGACATCTCCCTCTGCCAATGCACACTGGCAGCTCTTGTGTAACTCATAGTCTTAGACGATGGTCCAGTCACTAAGAGATTAAGTTGCATGCCCAATATCCTATAGTATGTCTCAGAGGCAAAATTTGAACCTAAGATTAAACTGGCTCTTCTTTCCACCATGGCATATTCATTTCATGTAAAATAAGTTCATTTCAGTTCTTGTCCATGTTAAACATTTGTTCAGCATCTACTAACTTCATGTTACACTGATGTTTAAAAAAATCTATAGGGAAGTTGTTTCCGAGACTTTACTTTCAAGCCCAGGGGATTAACAGTGGCTTTCCTTAAAAGGTCTGCTTTAAGGCTAGCCAGGGCTTTCAAAATGATCAATTATCCCACTCCAAAAATCTGCACTGGGTTTTTCTATTATTGTTGTTATTATTCTTTTCAGAATCATGGTCACGGATTTCTATCTTTAGCTCACTTTTCCTGTGTGTGTTCACAGCAACAGCTGAGCCCCTAACATGCTGAGAATCAAAAATCCCTAATGAAGGAACTGATACAGCAGAATCAGAAACAAGATATGGTACTAGAGGGCAAGAAATGGGCTCATAATTACATATAATAGTATGTGGAACCAAGAATGTTTAATTGGTAAAATCTGAAAAACCCTTTGGGAAAACCTTTTTCCAGGAAAATGAGGTTTTAATTTTTTTTTGTTTTGTTTTATAGTTGTTCCATGGATGCTATGTCATATACCATGCATGTCAAAAGTCCTTAGTGCAGTTTGTATGAAGTGTTGATAAACTATGGTCTTGGACTATTGGGATTTTTTTAAAACTGGGAATGTTTTTCTAACATTCCCCTTCCATCTCTCCTCCCCTTTCCCCACCCATATTCCTTCTCTCTGGGCAACCAGAAATATGAACAATAGCCAACTAATCCAACTCCAGAGTTATTTGTGCTTTATCAGTGCACAAACTCATCCCCGAATAACTGTAAACAAAAGGTTATTTTTCATGCAGCTCTCCTAAGTACTTTTGTGTGTGTGTGTGTGTTTGTAGTTTGTTGGATTTAAAGCTCTGTTTATTTTTAGGATCCTTGCCAGGAATATCTTGGTGCCAATGGACAAATCCTATAGCTAAAGATGTTTTGCTTCAACATACTAATTTATTACTTAAAACACAAGCATACCACCTCCAATCCCTAAAGTCTTCCAGCTAAGTTATTTCTGCCAAAGCCAAAACACTGAGTTTGGGGTTCTAAATTAAAAAAAAAAAAAGATGCTACCTTCCATGTTAAAATAGCCATCATTATTAACTGGGTCCTCATAATTTGGAATAGGTAAGAAATATTGTTATTTCTAGGGGAAAAGGGGAAGACAAAAATATCATTATGCTAGAAAGAAGGTGAAGGGTTGACCTTTCTTACACACAAAGCCTTGTGTGTTCCCTACAGAGCCTCCTCTTGGGCACGAATGGGCATGAATTCAGTAGAGGACTGGTCTGACTTCCTTTGCCCTCATGGGAACAATACTGAATACTTTCATAGGAGTAGTTACTGATCCTTGACTGCAATAAAAGATTCAAAGCTGGAATTGGAAGGATGGAAAATATGAAGAGTCTGGCAAGCCATTAGTATAAGGGCCTAAAGTAGTATGTCAATGAAATCACTTACTTGGCATGCCTTTTTTATTTTAATTTTTTTCCAGGTTAAATTTTGATATAATTTCTAACATTCCTTTCCTGTTATTTTGCATTCCACCTTATCTCATTCCCTCCAAACCCTCCTGTCACGCCAAGAAGGCAGGTAATTAATATACATTGTATATATTATGATATAATACGTAATTTCTTCTTTATCATATTGTAAAACAACATTGCTTATACTAGAGAAAAATATGGAGGAAATAAAGTGAAGAATATTAGATTTCATTTTGCATTTGGGCTCTGTCTGTTCCTTCTTTAGGGATGGATATCCTTTTTATCATAAGTCTCTGGAGTTGTCCTGTACCCTTACCTTGTTGATAATAGTAAAGTCATTCACAGTTGATCATCATTCTCCATTGTTGTTCCAGTGGACAATGTTCTCTTGGTTCTTCTTACTTTGCCTTGAATCACTTCATATAAGTCTTTCCAGATTTTTTTTGGAATCATCTCATTTGTTATTTCTTATTGGCACAATAATATTTGATTACAAACATATAGCACAACTTGTTTTACCATCCTCCAGTTCATGGACATCTCTTCAGTTTCCAGTTATTTGCCACCACAAAAAGAGCTGTTATAAATATTTTTGTACAAGTAGGTTCTTTTCCCCTATTTTTAAGGAATACAAACCTAGTAGTGATATTTCTGGGTTGAGAGTATGCACAGTTTTATGGCCTTTGGGAATGGTTTTCATGGTGTATCTTTGAGCAATTCCATTTCATGCTCCTGGACCAATATTTGGATATTAGTCTAGCAGTAGAGACCAAGTGTGGAATAGTCTTAGGAGACTAGTTCTAGAGAACAAAGGATGGAGTGGTATTCTGAAGTCTTGAATAAAACTTCCTATTGTACCTTATTTGGACACTGAACTTCAAAGGTAAGTGCTAAAATGAACTATTATCCTGAGACCAACCTAAGTAAATGCAAGATAACTTATCTGGGGAAAATGATCTGGAAGAAGCTCCTCTACCCAGACATGCCTCTAGGATAGGTTCGTAAATGTAAGGAGCAATTCAGGATGTAAAAGTATATCTGACTGACTGTGGGATTGAGTTTATTTATTTTATTTTTGGTACTAGTATTTGAGAAACTATCTTTCTATGCATGGAGATTGTATGAATATTGGCTTAGTAGAAGCATTTAATAATGCCATCTGTAGCCAGAAGACAGAAAGAAAATAGAATCATAAAACATCAGAGCTGAAAAGGGAACTTCTTGGTCATCCAATCCAATTATACTTAAACATATCTAATACACACAATAAGTGGCTAGCCTTTGCTTTAAGGCCATCAATGATAGGAAACCCACCAACAATGAAGCCAGCCCATTCCACATTTGTGGATTTCTACTAGCTAGGAAGTTTTTAGGTGACTGAAATCAAAACTAAATATGCATCTTTGACATTTCCATGTATGGCTCTGAGTTCTGAACTCTAGAACTGGGCTGGGCTAAGTGTATTTTCTCTTCTATGTGACAGCTCTACAATTACTTGAAGTCAGGATTTCCTAAATTGTGTGTTAGTGCCTACATGCAAAAAGCACTGAAAGAATAACTTACTTATTCCATGCAACTGAACTTTAGTGAATGTACATCTCATTGATAACACTTGAAACCAACAGAAAACTCAATGTGCCAAATTTTTGTGTGACTCCAAAAGTCACAGTTCAAAGTTCTGAGTTGAGGAAAGGATTTATTTTACTTGAGTGGATTAATGATCTTAGGAAATCTCTATATTCTAATACTTAGCATTTATTCCCATTCTGTATACTAGGGAAAAGACTTTAGCCACTGGAAAGCATTCTTGCAAAATCATTGCCCTTCTCTCAGTATCTTCTGGGAAATGATATCAACTCACAAAACTTAACAGAATTAAAAGTTTTAACCAAAACACCCCCCCCAATTAACCACCCATTTCCCCCTGTTAACATTAGATGTATTATTTTTATTCCTTTTCTTGCTTGCTTTATAACGTTTGGAAGTTTATATTTGCTTTTACTGAAAAGGACTTGTTACGTGATTGACTACATTTATCTTTTGTTGTTGCCTAAATCATAAATATCAAAGCTAACAGAAAAATTTCTTTGGTTACTTTGCACCTTTTAGAGAAGACACTTCTAACTCCAAAAAGTGAGATGGTAGTTATATGGAATATATTTTGTTTTGTTTTGTTTTGTGGCTTCTTTTCATAGGGTTATGAGATGAGTTGCTCATTTCTTGTTAAAATATTTTACTTCCTCTGGTAGCAAATTATGTAGCTTCTGTGTTTATCATAAGACCTGTGGGTAAATGCCTATTTTCTCAGCTGGGAATTACAGAATTCTTTACTAAAGACTGGTTTGAACTCACTTAATTTTTTTTTTCCTTTTCATGAACACACTTAACATCTTTGCATATTGTAGTATCAGCACAGAAATTTCCACTGTCTGCAAAAAAAAAAGGAAAAGAAAGAAAATACCAGAAACCATTCTTGAGAAATTTGCATTCCAAATATGGCAATGCCCAAAACCAAGATTTATTTAAAATTAGCCATGCAGAAAGTGGCTTAACTTTTAGATTAGATAAAGCAAACTCATTTTTCTCCCTAAACTCTCTTAGCCATTTATATGTGTATGTGAATATCTATATATAGATACTTTAAAGGTCTATATACAACTAGTTTATAACATATATTTATATATAACTACTATGTATCTATAGCTATAGAGTATATCTATGTATTTATTTTAGTTATAACCAGAAAAGTGCTTCTTATGTGGAGACTGAGTCTAAGACCCTGGAGCTTATAGGATGATGACCAACTTTTATGACTGTATGAAAAGAGATTATTTAAAAGATGGGGACAGGGTATTCATTCACAAAATTAAGATTCAGTGGACACAACTGCCAGCTGACTTAAGATATTTAAGTTAAGTTAGAAGTAAAAAATTGTTAGTTCTTTAAGATCCAGATCACTGTGCCATTTACCAATACTGTTTTCAGGAAGATTATCTTGACAACAAGGACCTAGGCTACAAGGGAAAGAGATGAGATCTCCTCCTTTGGGGATTTAAAAAAATAATAATTTCATTTAGAAAAAATATTTTATTACTACTTTTTGTTTTTATATGGATTTAATTTCCCTTTTCCAAAAAGCCCATCCCTTATGACAAAATAATAAAAAATAAAGAGAACAGTGAGAAAAGCAGTACAGTAAAACTCACAACGTATGAACCAAGTATAACAATATATAAAGAAAAGGAAAGGCAGGAGGCGCATTTCCTCATCAGGTCTTCAGGGAAAAACTTGGTCATAATTAAAGTGTTCAGTTTTGGTTTTCCTTTCTTTTTTTCTATTTATTTTACTTGGGTCATTTATAATGTTGTATATATTGTTGTCTTTGTTTTGTTTATTGTACTCCAAATCAGTTCATCGAAGTCTTCTTAGGCTTCTCTAAATACTTTATATCCATAATTTCTATGGCACGATAATATACTATCACCTTCATGTGCCACAATTTGCTTAGCCATTCTTCTGCATCCCTGTTAAAAAACTGGTTTTATTTCTAAATTTTGTTTTTATATCACCTAAGTTTATCTCTGCATTTTTTCCTTCCCTTTTTAGAAATCAGCCATTATAACAGATTTTTTTTAAAGAAATAAAAATTTAGTAAAGCCAATTAACACACTGGAAAAATCTGATATTATAAACAATATTCTATTCCTTTGGTCCCTAGCCTCTATAAAGGAGCAAATGAAGAGTGTCTTTTCATAATTCTTCTCTGAGTCCAAACTTTGATATAATTTGGCAGCATTCAGCTTTTATGGCTTAGTGGCTGTTCTTTCCATTTTTGTTGTTATAGTCATTACACGTAAATATTTCATTATAAAGTGATTTTAGTGATGTCCAACTCTTTGTGACTCCATTTGGGGTTTTTCTATGCAAAGATAATAGAGTGGCTTGCCATTTCCTTCTACAGCTCATTTTACAGATGAGGAAACGGAGGCAAATAGTGTTAAGTGACTTGCCCAGGGTCACATGACTAATAAGGGTCCAATGCCTGATTTGAACTCAGGTCTTCCTGATTTCAGGCCTAGCAGGCCATATCCACTGCATCATCTAGCTGCTCATGTGTGTATTTATGTAACATGCACTTATTTATGTATATATACACACCTATATATGTACACGTTAGGAGTCACAAAGAGTTGAACACATCTGAAAATGACTGAACAACACAGAAATACATTGTGTATAAATATATTTTACATATATATGTAATTTTTTGTTTACTTTGTATATATTTCTGTAAATCTTCCCATGTTTTTCTGTATTCTAGCTGCAAAATAAGATTCCATTATATTCCTGTACCACAATGTGTTTACCCATTCCCATTATGGTCCTTTAAAAAATATTCTTAATATTAGAGCAAGAAGAGCAGAATTGGATGACTACACAAGGTTCCTGCCAGACTGATTTGGTGATATAGCAAGACATGACATAATTGGGCTCTAGGGAGCCTGAGCCATGAGCATTAGTCAGGATGGAGATCCCAGCTGGGCTGCTGTTTATGAACTACAGCCTCCACATTTCTGGCTAGATTCTCTGAACCATGTAGTTGTTGAAGGTGAAGCCTTTTCCTTCCTCTAAAGATGCTGAAAGATTCAGGGCCAGAGTCATACCTTTCCCAGTGAGCTCTTCAATCAATTTCTCAATCAACAAGCATTTAATTAAGTGCCTACTAGGTGCCGGGCACTGGGGATACGAGTGTGAAGGGTTAAAATGGTCCTTACTCAACATAAGTTTTTAGGGGAGACAACAAATACCTCTCTAAGGATTTCCAAACTAAATATAAACAGAATAAATACAAATGTGAACAAAGTAGTTAAATACAGAGTAATCTGGGAGGGCACTAGTCACTGGGGGGGCTCAGGAAGGGTTTGGTGCTTGAGCAACATAAGAAAGGAGCTCGATGAGGCAGAGAGAAGGAGGATGTACATTTCTTCCTCCTGGACGCCCTGTTATGTCCTGCCTATTCCTTTGATGGCTTTCAGAGCTGATTCAAAATCTACTGCATTCATGTCATTGAGCCTAAAAACTGAGGTTTTCAAACAGTTTGATATAAGTTTGATGAGGAGAAATGCATTCTGAGATCCACTTGACCCTGAAGTCATCCCTCCATTTTGATCTTTTGAAAATGAATGAATTTGAATTAAAAATCTTCATTTTCTTTTATTTCAACCCTTACCTTCTATCTTAGAATCAATATCATGAATTGGTTCTGAGGCAGCAGAATGGTAAGAGCTAGGCAATGGGGATTAGGTGACTTGCTCAAGGTCCCACATTGTGGAAGTGTCTAATGCCAGATTTGAATCCAGGACCTCCCATCTCCAGTCAGTCCTGACTTTATCCAGTGAGTCACCTAGCAGCCTCTGGTCACCTTCATTTTAAAAGTGGTCCTTGGGAAGGGAGTAGAATTGTATTTGGTGTGGCTCTTTCTCAGATTCCTCTACTTCTTTATGATCTTTGCTAGAGGAAACACCAAGTAAGGAAAAGGAATCTGGAAAAATTAGAGGGACCCCGTAAAAGATGTCAGCATAGCATAGTAGAATGAGTACTGAGTCTGAAGTTGAAAGTTCTGGATTCAAATCCTACTTCTGACCCTTACTACTTGTGAGTGCTTGGGCAGTCAATCATCAAGTATTTATTAAGCACCTACTATAGGTGAGGCACTGTCCATTCAAGGGCAAAGAATGATACAATCCCTGCTTTCAGTGAGCTTACCTCAGGTTCCTTATTTGAAAAATGAAGAGGTTGGAGCAGATGGCCTCTGAGATTTTCCAGCTCTTATGCTATGATCATTAATATGAAGGGGTTTTACTCTATATCAAGACTTATTAACCCATGGTATAACAACTTATTTTTCTAACATTTTGATTACTGTATTCTGACATAATTGTTTTTCCTTTATAATCTTGTATGTTTTATTTTATAAATTTAAACTTTTATTTTTAGAAGGGATCCATTGGCTTTGCTAGACTGCTAAACAGTCTATGATTCAGAAATTGTTAAGACCTCCAATATAGTGGAATGTAGTTTGTTGTCAGTAAATGCCCTACCCCAAGTTTGGGCCCAGTCTTAAATCAATAATCTTTCCTCTTCCCCTCAGCTTCTAGTACTTTCCCTTAAAAATTACCTTGTGTTTATTTTGCATATATTTGATCCAAAGGTCCTGCATATAGACTTATATGCTTACCTGTTATCTCCTTCCAATAAAATCCAATATGCTCCAGGGCACAAACTGTTTCATTTTTGCCTTTATATACTCAAAAGTATTGGTAGATACCTACTGCTTGTTGATTGATTGACTGACATCATTGGACACAGCTCTTGTTGAGTTTTTTTTTTTAATCTGTACTTTTCATGTTTCCCTTCCTTAGCCCCAGAGAAATCAGACAAGTCAAAACCCATGGATGTGATTCATTCTAGACGGTGACTCTTCTAGGATTGAGTCCAGCTTTTTTCACTGTCAAGTTCCCTAGTTACTCATCTTCTGCACCCCTGTATGGCTCCTCCCAGATGCTTCTCACCAACCTGACCCACTGATCATTGTCAGTTTAATAGGGCCTCATAAACAGCCTTCCCACATCACTTTAGGATTCTGTTAGGTTGTTCAGTTGTTTTAGTTATGTTCCATTCTTTGTGATCCCACTAGAATTTTCTTGGCAAAGATATGAGAATTGTTTGCTCTTTTATTCTCTAGCTCATTTTACAGATGAGGAAATTGAGACAAACAGGGTTAAGTGACCTTCCCAGGGTCACACAACTAGTAAGTGTCTTGAGGCCAGATTTGAACTCAGGAAGAAGAGTTTTCTTGATTCCAGGCTGGGCACTCTATTCACTGTGCCACCAGCTACCCCCTGTGACTCTGGCTTTATTTAGGAAGACATCATCGATTAAATATCAAAAAATAACCAGAAAGAACTTTCTAGTCCTGGATAATCTAGACTAACCTTCTCTTACACAACAAGAAACTGAGGCCAAAAGAATTCAAGTCGATTTGTCTACAATCTTAGATTGCTTCATTTCTAAATTGCTATTTTCAATCAGCCTTTTTTTCTTATTGAGAAAGAATGGGGTTGTACTCTCTCTTAAGAAAGAAAGGATAGAGATTAGACACTAGTTCATTGTTTCAGAGAACTCCAGGATGCAGAAACTCCCTCCACAATTGTAGGTTGGCACCTTCTCTGAAATGCAACCTTTAAAAAACTCCTTACCTTCTCTTATTGTTGTAGTAGAATATTCATTAGTTAATTAAGAATTAATTATGAAATGGGGTTAATTAACAAAATTTATTGATAGGTAAGATAGAGTTGAGTGAGTTGGATTTCTTTAAGTCAGAATGGAATCTCAGAAGACTGGTGACAACTATTAGTAACACCAATACAAATAATTTTAAAAGGGGCAATACTCTTATAATAGTATCAATAAAAAGACAGAAGAGTGGCAAGGGCTAGGTTAAGTGACTTACCCAGGATCACAAATCTAAGAAGTATCTGAGGTCAGATTTAAACCCAAGGTCTTGCTGATGCCCAGAGAAACTGAGAGTTTGAGTTTTTTGCTCAGGGTCACTCTGCTAGTTGGAACCAAGTCTTCCTTTTTCAGAGCTCTCTAATTACAAGTCAGGTAGCTGTGGGACTCTGGGCAAGTCACTTAATTCTAGTCGCATAGCCCTTGCTCTTCTTTCTTAATTTTTTTTTACTGACAGAAAGTGAGGGTTTGAAAAAAATCAGATGAGGTACTGTTTGTAAAGTGATAGATCATGATACTTAGTGGCATATAGCAAATACGATAGACATTCTAACTATTAGTTGCTTGTCTTTTCATAGCCGCAGGACCCTTATCCCTTCCATTCCTTGACTTCTCTATGTAATTATCAGCACAAACTTAAAATATTTGAGAACAAAGAAAGTAGTGGGTTAGAAAAAGCTGCTTAGAGCCATTTCATTTACTCAGAAGTCAATTGTTTTAAATAAATGATCAAAAAAGGAAGTTAAGGGAATGGGGAGAGAGAAAACAAAGGTATTGTATCCAGTGCTTTCTGCTTATACCTTATCCCCAGTGAATCAGTTCACAGCCCTCTTTTTGCTTTTAATACATTCAAAACCCACAGATTTTAAGTCAATGCCACAGAAAATATTCATTCAAAGAATGCTGATTGTGGCCAACAGTGCTTGTATTATTGCTCCTTTACTGTAATAAAGGCCTCTTTTAAAAGAATACATTTTAAAAATGTAATCGAAACTATTCTGAGTTATTGTCTTGATTAATGTGTCTGGGAAAATATAAGCCAGGAAATGATTCAAAGATTGTATTTGTGTTTTCAGCACTGCAGCCCAGGCATCCCTTTCTACAGCCCATTCCATATTTCCTGGTTTGTTGCAGCACCTTAGAAGCGAAGCAATATTTTATTGATATTGGAATTATTTCTATTCTGTTACTGGAGTGGGTGTCATCTCTTATAATTGGGAGATTTTATAGCAAGCCATGCAAATGGTATTTTTAACCTACAATGAAGAGTTGATAGCGGTTTTCATTTAATTCTGTATGGTTTCAGTAATCTAGAGCAGAACTTTTGGTAAAAGCTCTGAAACAAGCATTAACCTAGGAAAAAAGGTCTGTGCTCAGAGTCACTGGTTAATCTCAAAATTAATCTCAACCATGGCATCTCCTTTCCATTTGACATAGTCTTCATCAGCTTGATTCTTCTTGTTGTTTAGTCCTTTAATTCTTGTCTGACTCTCCATCCTCATTTGGGGTTTTCTTGGCAGAAATACCAAGATACTCTACCTCACTGTACAGATGCGAAAACTGAGGCAAACAGGGGTAAGTGATTTGCCCAGGGTCACATAGCTACTAAGTGTCTGAGGCTAGATTTGAACTCAGGTCTTCTTGACTCCAGGCCTGGTTCTCAATCACTTAGATCAGTGGTTCTCAACCTTTCTAATGCCGTGACCCCGCAATACAGTTCCTCATGTTGTGATGACCCCAAACCAAAAAATTATTTTGGTGGCTACTTCAAAACTGTAATTTTGCTGCAGTTATGATTCAGAATGTAAATACCTGATATTCATTATGTATTCTCATTGCTACAAATTGAGAGGTTGAAAACCACTGACCTAGATGCTCTGGCATGATACTGCCATTGTGGTAATGATGTAAAGAGGTGAGCTATACAATGAGGAAAGTTGATTGGATCCAGGACTAGTTGAATGGCTGGACCTAAAGAAATTTTTATGAGTTTATATTATTTTTGAGTCTATTATATATTATGTATAATATATAAAATTAATACATTATTTATGAGTTTATATTAATTTAACTTGTAAACACTTCAAGGACTTTCTTTTGCCTTTTTATGTATTTCCAGCTCTTAGCATATAGCAAGTGCTTAATAATAGTTTACTGAATTATATTTTAAAAATCCAAATAAATAAATAAATTAAATGTCATTAAGGATCTGTGTTTGGCTCTAGGTAATCTAATATTTTTTTCCACAATTTAAGTAAAAAAATTGCTTATTATATTTTAGGTTATTAGGAAGGTAAAAACAAAATACATATGTAATAGGATGGAATAGAAACTATTCTGCTTTGTATTTACAACTCCATATAATATGGCTCACTTATCTTTCTGGAATTGGTACACATATGTAACTTTATCCCTTGCCCCCTCTTGCACAACTGGTCCTCTCTGCCTGAATAATTTCTCTATACACCTCTTCCTCCCAAACCCATACTTCCTTTTAAGGTTCAAGTGCCAACTTCTACAAGAGAACTTTTCTGATTGCCCAGGTGTTCATGTTCTTTTTAATTACTTTGTATATATTTTATGTTTTGCCTTCTATCTTAGAATCAATACTAAGTATCAGTGCTAAGGCAGAAAAGCAGAAATGGCTAGGTAATTACGTTTCATTGACTCACCCAGGGTCACACAGATAGGAAGGGTCTGAGATCACATTTGAACCCAACTCCAGGTCTGGCACGCCACTCACTGAGCCACCTAGCTGCCTTACTTTGTATATATTTAAAATTCGCTTATCCATATGCCTATTTCTTTCTGGTAGATTATAAACTCTTTGAAAATGGAGAGTATGTATATTTCTTTGTCTTGTACATAGTAGGTATAGAAAAAATAATTGCTGAATTGAATACCAGTGACACACTGGATGACAGTCAGAGTCCATGCTGCTCTTGCCAAATTGTGACAAATTTTGCCCCCCCAAATTATTTAAGGGGTATACTAACAAAAATTTAATGCTACAAATCATCTTCACAAGTATAAAATTTCTTTGCAATCAAAGACTCAAGGTATCCCAGATTTAGAATTGGGAAGAACAACAAAACCCAGATCCCCAAACAATAAATTTAATATTCTGTCTACTATTCTGTGTCACTTTTCTTTTACTTGTCTGCCTTGATGACATAGTAGTATATGAATGCACAGTGCCTGGCACTTGGAAGAATGTTTGATAATGATTTTTGATTTAGTCCCTTGCTGATTAGCATGCCACAATATATTCAACCATTTGCCTATTTTTAAAACATTTACATTGCTTCCATTGTTTTGAAATTTTGTATGATTGTTCTATGAACATTATAGTATGATAGATTTAGAGCTAAAAAGGAGATTAGAGGTCATCAAGTCTAAGCCCTTTATTTTAGAGATTAGAAAACTGAATCTTGGAAAGGGAATGTGACTTGTTGAATATGAGACAGAGATGAAAGAGAACCCGTCACTGCTTTTACACACACACACACACACACACACACACACACACACACACACACAAACACACACACACACACACACATTGTGAATCTTGAAATTTCTCAGACTTGTGAATGTTAAAAAATTCCCCATTGGGGAATTTATCATTGGGACAATTCCCTATTGGGACTATTCCCCATTTTAAACAGTGAAGCTACTTAGATCTAAAATGTGAGAACTCTGCTTAGATCAAAAATGGGAAGACCTCTACTCCACCCGTACTTAAGCCTGCTTTAGGGGAGAAAACTCCTTGCTGAACAATGAAAAATACTTAAACCCATACTTAAGCCATGCCTATTTTTTGAATTAATACAAAGGGGTGCTAAGTACCTATAAAGGTCAGGCAACTTGTGAACTTACAAGGAGCAAAGAGGGAAAAACTCTCTCAGAGATTCTGAGCCTACTCAGGTGTGGATTACTAAAAGGATTAGTCTACTCAGGTGTGAATTCAGAATGGGCTGTCCTTTGGAAAACGTCTACTGTGATTGGTAGATGGAAGAACGTAGGGGAGGTGACATAGGAGAAAACCCCCTATATAAGAAAAGGACAGGCTGTTGAAAAAGATATAGAATCTCTCTGGAGTCTCTTAAGAGACAGCCTCTAAGGAGGTTGTTGAGAGAAGGACAATCTCTAAGGAGGTCTCTCAAGGGAGGCTGACTCTGGCTGGAAATCCCTCTGGGGAGACTCTGTCCCCCTGAATTCACTTGAACAGATCTTATGGTGAGTGATTAAGATATAAGGACTGACTGATCTTTCTTTTAGGGCTTAGGCTTGGGTTGGCCAGGGCTGCCTGGGCCGGCCTATTCTTTTCTCATTTATTTCCTTTTTCTCTCTCTCTCTCTTTGATTCCTCATTGTATTATCAATTAAAATCTCTATAAAACCCAGTTAACTGGGGTATATTTCATAATTGGGAATATTCCCCTGGTGACCACCTTATATATTGATTTAAAAACAAGACACTGTAGTGAAAACATATTTCCTGCAGTCACAAATTTACTCACCCACTCTTATATCTACTACAATTTATATCTTCCACTATATTACTCACTACAGTTTACAACCTCAACCATTTTAACTCCTTTTAAATGCCACAACACACACACACACACACACACACACACACACACACACACACACACACACATAGTGGCACGGTAGTTGTTAGAGTGATGGATTTGGAGTCAAGAAGACTCATCATCCTGAATTTAAATTGGGCCTCAGACTTTTTTTTAGTTGAAAATTTTTATTTAATTAATTAATTTTAGAATATTTTTCCATGGTTACGTGATTTCTATTCTTTCCCTTCCCTCCCCCAAAACCCCTCCCATAGCCGACGTGCAATTCCTCAGGGTTTCCTCAGGGTTTTACATGTGTCTTTGGTCAAGAACTATTTCCATATTATTGATATTTGCACTAGGGTGATCTTTAGAGTCTATATCCCCAATCACATCCCCATCGACCCTTGTGATCAAGCAGTTGTATTTCTTCTGTGTTTCTACTCCCACAGTTCTTCCTCTGAATGTGGATAGTGTTCTTTCTCATAATCCCTCCGAGTTGTTCTGGATTATTTCATTGCTGCTAGTAGAGAAGTCCATTACATTTGGTTGTGCCACAGTGTATCAGTCTCTGTGTACAATGTTTTCCTGGTTCTGCTCCTTTCACTCTGCATCAATTCCTGGAGGTCTTTCCAGTTCACATAGAAATCCTCCAGTTCATTATTGCTGTGAGCACAATAGTATTCCATCACCAACGTATACCACAATTTTTCAATCATTCCCCAATTGATGAGCCTCAGACTCACTAACTGTGTGAACTTGGGCAAGTCATTCAAACCTATTTGCCTCAGTTTCCTCTTCTATACAATGAGTTAGAGAAGGAAATAAGAAATCATTCCAGTATGTTTTCCAAGAAAACAATAGAACAAATACACATACATATGTATATTTGGAGCAGGTAATTGTTTTTATATCACTTTTAGAGTATTTGATTAACAATGAATTTATTGGATAAAAAGTATGATTTTGTAACTTTAATATCATACTGCCAGATTCGTCTTCATTTTTATTGCCAACAGAGATTGAATGTTCCAGTTTGTCCACATGCCTGCACCCTGCATCATTGGGTTTTATTGCTTTTAATTATTTTTGCCAAGTTTGTCATATGAGATGGCACCTCAGATGTTTTTAATTGATATCACTTTGATAATCAATGAGAATCAACAATTTTCAAGTCAACAGCAACAGTCTGTAGTTTCTCTTTTAAAAATCATTTGCTCAAGCAGCTAGATATATCAGTGGACAGAAGGCCGTCCCTAGAGTTGGGAGGTCCAGAGTTCAAATCTAGCCCCAGATACTTCCCAGATGTGTGACCCTGGGCAAGTCATTAAAGCCCCACATTGCCTAGCTTACTGCCTTGGAACTAACAATTAGTATTGATTCTAAGACATAAGGTAAGAGCTTAAAAAAAGAAATTATGGGAAAGATGGCTTCAGAAAAATGTGGGAAGATTTATTTGAACTGATATAAATGTGAAGAGAACCAGAAGATTATACACGGTAACAGTAATATTATAAGAATGATCAATTGTATAAGACTTAACTATTCTGATCAAGTCAATGATCCAAAACAATTCCAAAGATCCATGATGAAAAATGCTGTTCAACTCCTGAGAGGACTGATGAACTCTTGAGTGCAGATGGAAGAATACTTTTTAAACTTTCTTTACTTTTAGTTTTTTCTTTTGTAACATGTCTAATATGGAAATATTTTTATATGACTTCACATGTATGGTCAGTATATTGCTCACCTTTTTAAGGAGTGGGGGAGAATTTAGAAATCAACATTTTAAAGAATGAATGTCAAAATTTTAACATCATTGGGAAATATTAATGAAATAAAAATATTTTTAAAAAGAAACTATCATCATTTTCTCTAAAGACTCTTACCATTCTCTTTATCCCCATGTCCTTCTATCACTCTCACTTGCTAATCCTCAACCCTGGGTCATCCCCTACAGAGCCTTTGATCACAGCAAGAGGGAATTATGTTTATTCCTTAAGAGCAGGGACAGTCTTTTGCCTTTCTTTGTATCATAGCACTTAACATTGTGCCTTATATATAGTAGAAATTTTCCAGTTTATTCTTTATACAGCTCCAAAATAATCTTTCTAATCATCTGGTCACATTATTCATTTCTCAGACTCTGTTGGTTGTTGCCCATTGACTATAGATTAAAATTCTAATACCTTAGCCTATCATTTCAGAGACAGCAAATTCTGGTCCTTCCTATGTGTAAGAATTTAAAATTTAGGTTTTATGCTAATATGAGAATTCTATAATAAAATTGTGGTTGCCAATTTAAAGATATTATAACTAAAGTCAAAATAACACCTGGATCAACTTAGGATACATGATTGAGACATGGGATATATGAGTCAAGTGTCAAGAGAAAATAAAATCAAAATCAAAACCAAAATATCAAAATTTATGTATATAAAAACTTCTGAGTAAAAAAGAATAAATCCAGAACAGGCTATTAAATCAGGTTCCAGTTAAAATGATTTCTGTCCCACAAGTCTGTAGTACATATGCTTTATGTCCCAATCTAATCTGACTTCTCACTATTCCATGATCTTGCCGTAAAGTCTCTTGTATTCACCAAGATCATCCCTTAAGTCTGGCCTGCCCTCTCTCCTTATTTCCTTCTACCTGTTGAAGTCATGTAGCACATCCTAAGCCATGAAACTTACCCTGCTCACCCTCAAGTGTTGTCTTACTCCTCAAATTTTCCTTGGTCTGGGTCTGTCCTTTGCATATGCCACTTGCCACCTTATTTTGCATTTAATTTTTATTTGTCCTAACCATTTTAGTGGATTTCATTCTCTTTAAGGACAGGATGTGTTCATCTTTGGAACCTCAGAAAGGAGAAGTCACTAGCTACTTTATTTTATGTTTATTTGTATATTTGTCCTGTTCCTTCTAGTGGATTTCAACTGAACTCTGAGGAGAGAAGATATTTATCTTTGTAGCTCAAGAAAAGAGGAGAAATATAGAGCAGTTGATTTGAGAGTAGGAGATAGTTTTACTGCATAGTTGGTAAGAAATTTGATATATATGGGTTCTTAGCATTTAAGAAACGTCAATATTCTTCTCAGAGGCAGAAATTAATTCTTTACAATTTAACTATATGTTTTGCAAAGTCTTAATCAAAAGTCTTGATACAACAAAAACTCCAAAGTTTTATACCATTTTAGGATATTACTGTTTTTATCTTTTTTGTTTCTTTATTGATTTTAATTAATTAATTTGTTATATTAAGATTCCCAGATATCTCCCTTCTCTCCTTCCTCTCCTCTCACTAGAGAAGGCATCATGTGACAAAAAGATAGATGTATATATAAAAGTATGCCTTACTTATTTCTACTTATCAGTTCTTTGAAGGTAGACATACACAAGTCATTCTTCAAACAATATTTCTATTGCTTTATATAATATTCTCTTGGTTCTGCTGATTACACTCTTCAGAAGTTCATGTAAGTCTTTCCATGTTTTCCCAAATTAACCTGCTCATCATTTTTAAAGCATAATAGTATACCATCACAATCATATGCCACAACTTGTATAGCCATTACCCAATTGATGAGCATCCCCTCGATTTCCAGTTCTTTGTCATCACAAAGAAAGCTATTATAAATAATTTAGACCATGTAGGTTATTTTCCTTTTTCTCTGATCACTGTAGGAAATAAACCTAATAGAAGTATTGCTGGACCAAAGGATATGCACAGTTTTACAATCTTCAGCATAATTTCAAATTGTTCTCCAAAATAGTTGGATCAGTTCACAGTTCCACCAAGAGTGTATATGTGTTCCCATTTCCCCACATTCCTAATTCTTGTTTTATGATCATTGTTTTTTTAGCTCCGGTAAAAAACAGACTCCTTTGCCTGCCCTTCAGTTTTATAATATACTTTTCTGAGATATTATGATTTAGTAGTGAAATGATAGGTAATGTGCAATAATGATTCACAGGAATATTTCCAACTGCGTGGGTATATGAGAACTCTGTGAATGGAACTATAGATAAGTCTGAGGAATATTCCTGAAAGTATATGGGGAAAGGGAGGGTAAGTTATCAACCATACAGTCAGAAGGAAGAGACCTTGAACAGTCATATTTTCCAATCTCCTTTCCATCAAAACCTCCCTAAGACCATGATTAGTGCTTAAATTCTACCACCTGTCCCAGACCTCTGCAGCTGCTCCAAGATTTAAAAAAGGCTTTGCAGAAGAACTATACCAGTCTATGATTCTAAAAGCCAAGAGACCTTTATTTGAGCATGTTTTAACTCACAACAAGGCAGACTTGAAGGCTTAAGAGGGGGCACGCAGGGATGGCAGGAGAGAAGGAGGGGCAGGGAAAGCAAGGAAAGGATACTGTGACAGCACCTGCCTCCTAAACAGGTCAGCAGCTGATACCTCCAAAGCAGAGTAGAAAAGGGCAGGAAAGGCATATCACGAAAGATATCTCCCAGGCTTTGAGGGAGATGACCATTAAGCCATGGGGGGAGAGAGAAGGACAACATTGTCCTTGAGAGGCTGCCCCCCTCCAAACTTAGCACAATTAGACTGCACCAAGCTCTTGTAACTCCTTCTGGATCATTGGGTACAGAACAAGGTTGTTGTTGTCAGTTGAAGCATCAGGGCAACTTAGTGATGCAGGAAAAGATCAGGAAAAAAAAACAAACAAACAGGGTTGTGATAGTGAGTGGGAGAGGGATGTGCACTGTTTGGTGCATGGGAATTGGTAGCCTGCTCTCTGGTGTCACCGGAAATGAAGTGCCAATTACAAAGATTGCTTAGAAGATGAGAATTTATACCATGGAAATTTCCAGGCATAGAAAATTTTGGAAAAGAGAGCAGGATATCGGCAGGGGGAAAGATCTAATCTAGAGATAGTGTATATATATATATATATATATTCGTCCCCCTAATCCCTCCCAAAATTATTGCTTTCTATAAAATTCAGCTAGCACAACACCTAATCTCCTCTTCTTTTTTTGCCTCTTTCCTTCTATCATATCAAATAAGATAAGCAGTATTGGTTCAAGATCCATGATTAGCTTTTTTCCCTCATCAAATCCATTTCTGATTCTATATAAAACCTTAGGGGCATTTTGATCCCCAAAGCAGAGAAACCAGGACTTATTACATCATATTGTGCAGATTCAATCTGCTATAGCATCTTATTTTTTCTGACTTCACAACACCTCTCATATATGTTTCCTATCCCTAATTCTTATGGCCACCACTGATAGAAGTAATTGGGCAGCTCTTCATGCCTGGCCTCTTAGAATAACCTTCTGATTAGGCTCTCTGCCTCAAGGCTTTCTCTGTTCTATCCTCTCTTCCACTCCACTGCAAACGTGATTTTTCTAAAACAGAATTCTGGGTTGAGCAAGGTTTCACATGCCTGTAATCCCTGCTCCTAGAGAAGCTAAAGCTTGAGTTTAGAAGCTGTGAACTACAACAGGACTAAATCTGATTGGTCATCATTACTAAGGCTAGCTTTAATATGGTGAGCCTCCAGAAATGTGGTGAACTGGTCTGGGTCACAAGTATAACATGTCAAAGCCTACAGTGATCAGCAGTGGGACTCAGACCCTGAGGGACTGCTGCACTTCCAGTCTCATTGAGTTAGGAAGACTCGATTTGTTTCTCACCATTAACCTTCCCCCCAAAAATTTAGTTTTCAGGTTTGAAAGTATTCACACCACCCTTCTCAGTTAACTTCAGTGACTTATTTTAACTTCTGGGTTAAAGTACAAGATCCTTTTTTATGGCATTTAAGCCCCTTACAACCTAATGTCTTCCTGCTTTTCCCATCTTCCTATACTTCAATTGCCTTCATGCACTCAATGATCCAATGATACTGACCACTTGCCATTCTTACATAGCACATCCCATCTCCTAATTCTGTACTTTTTACAGATGTGGAAACAGACACGGGAAGATAAAAACAACTTTTCCAAGGGTCTGCTTTATTTTTAGTGTTGCCACAAATGTGTATTCCAGAATAATCACAAATACCATACAATAACTTCTTCATTAGATTGATTTGTCTTTGAATCTCTGATTTGGCAGTGATAATATTATCTAAGTGAACAAAATATTGAACACATAGTAGGCAGTCAGTAAATGTTTTAGCTGATCATACATATAAGCATACATCTCTGTTATCTCTCACTGTGTCAAATTTGTTTCATCAAAATTTCCCTCTGGACATATCCATCTTTAATGTTATTTTTCATGCTAATGTTCTCTGCTTTCACAGATGACAACCATATCAAATTGTTTAGTCCCTCTATCCCCTTGACATAGAAGGGATGCTTGTCTTCTTTCTTTGGAGAGAAGTAGAAGGTGTTTTTTTTTTTAAATCTCTGAGATGTCTGTGTTAACTCATGTCCTAATGTTCATTGAAGATATTAAAATAGGAGCGACTGAAGAGCCTGATGAAGGATAATTGGAAGCTTAGGCAGACAATCTTATGAGACTTTCTAGTCAGAGCATCTCTATTCTTGTTAACCTCCACTTCTCCAAGGGGCAGTCAGGAACACCTGATTAGTTGCTAGTTAATACTGTTTAGGAGTATATTTTCCTAGTACTGAGATTCTAGGAAAAATGAATATTTTTTCCTTTTGTGAGTTGCATGATAAGTGTGTGTGTTCACACTGATTTAAGGATGGGGTGTCAGTATTAAGACTTTCTTCCCATATCATCGTGGATTTGAAAATACCATGTCAGCCTCAGATAATGAAATCCTTGATTGCAAGGCTAAGATGAGACTTAGAAAAGGACTTGATATTTATACCACTTACTTGGATTGGGGATTCTAGGAAATACAGAACTATGAGGAGAAGTAAACATTTAGTAAACTTTTGTGTAGCACTTGGGAGTAACTACCAACCATTACAACACAACCCCCCCCACACACACACACACACGCCCTCCAGAAAATTGTCCCAAATTCAAAGTACCCTGTGGGTCCATATCCATGCAGAGTTATAACTCATGGCCATCACCAATGAGTTATGTTTACTGGGGTTTCAAATGATAGGACTCAAATTAGTTCAAAGCAGACATTTAATGAAATAACATAGTGAGAAAAAATAGGAATAGAACAATCTCTCCCTATTTCCCTTTTCCCAATTACCTGTCACACATTCTTCCAGTAATATACACACACCATGTATGAGAATGGTAGAAATGTTTAAGGAATTTAGGGGGTTTGGGCATATGCATGAAGGGCATATGTGGAGGGGAAAATATCTAAGACTAAGTTCCATGAGGGTCAGGCTAATTTTCCCTTAAAATATATGGAAACTATATTTGAACCTTAATTAGCTCAGGAGACTAAGGGCTTGGGTCATTGACATAGTTTCCTGATCCCTTGAATACCCCTAAAGCCAAAGCATAAGGAATTCCAGCAGCTTCTTCAAGCTTTTGACTAGGAGACCATCATGAACAATGGGCAAAAAAGCTGAACTCCACTGAATCACAGCTTTATCCTCATTAAAAATACTTATCCTGCTCCAATTAGTCTTCCTCTGCAATGGAGAGGTCAATCTTTTTTAAGGTAAGTATTTCACAAATATCTCAGTTGGTTCTAATCTTGATTCCAAAATACCAGACTGATCTGAGCAGGACTGATCTATTATAGTATATATGCAGGTTACATTTTTGGGTAGCAAGAGAATAAACACAGAGTCAAATGCCAAGAATCCATTTTCCACAGCACAAGTATGGAGGGCATACATATTGGGCTCCTGAGTGGCCAGGGGGCAAAATGGTCAAGGCAGCTATACCCGAGATGCTGCGGTGATAGTCCTACCCCCTAGTGATACCATTAAGCTTTTTTCTCCTGAGTTTTGCTCTGTTCTTGTGGTTACTACTGAGCATTTTGGCTTGGCAAATTTCTGTGTCCAATTTCTGAATTTCAGATCTTAAGGCTACCTCCTTATCTATCTAAGCATTTGTCTTTATGGTGCAGTGAAAGCCTCTC
The DNA here is from genome assembly GCF_027887165.1 of Monodelphis domestica. Classification (NCBI taxonomy): domain Eukaryota; kingdom Metazoa; phylum Chordata; class Mammalia; order Didelphimorphia; family Didelphidae; genus Monodelphis; species Monodelphis domestica. The sequence goes on along the minus strand of NC_077229.1, from coordinate 174,875,490 downwards.
CCACCCTAAGAAAGGACCAACAACCCTTTAGTCATATCTGAGACTAGAAGCTATTGCACTCATCAAAAATAGCAACAGGCAGGCAATGTTCCCCCCAGAATAGTATCAAGTATATTATTGCAACTTTCTGGTATAATACATGGCCTCATCCCAAGCCTTTCATTTGACTCAGAATTGCAAAGTCTCCTTTAATTACCTTTTATTACTGATTGCCAACCTTGAAATCCCCCCTGGCTCCTAAAAAATTTGTAGGGGAGGAGAGAACCTGCCTTGCAAAAACATTCAAAGAACTGATTCTGATATATCATCGTTTTGGAATCTTCAGTTTATACAAATTAATTAGTAGAGAAACAAATAGAATAACAAACAAAGCTAAAGGAGGGATGCAGCAGAAGTACCGCTTTATACCTCAATTCCTTTACTCCTAATTTTTGCCTCATGCAAATGTAATGAACCACAAAGCCTGGAAGACTTTTTGCCTTTCGACTTGTGGTTCTAGAAGGGGAACAGAGATAAAAGATTCTGGAGAAGCCTAGGAAAATTTCCTCTGGGAGCATGGCCCCCTTTCCTTGCACCAAGACTAAATAGGCTACTGTTTATTTTTTCTAAGCTCCAATGGGTCCCCTTATAAGTAATTTAAGGGTTTGGGGGTAGATAGCATAGGAGATAATTGTGGGACAATTGGTGGTTTGGCTCTTTATCTTATTACCTAAGTAGCTGCCTATTCCATGTCCCTGTCTATCAGACACAAGTTAGATAGCCCAGTCTAATAATTGTGGGTAAACTAGAGATGAATGCAATTAGAGAAAGCATGACCAACCAGTAGAAGCAGATGGCAGCAGCTATAAAATTACCTTAGAATGTAGAAATATAATCAAAGGCAAGCAAATCTGTCTGTTGTTCAGGGCAAGCAGAAGCAAAGAAGGAGAGTGTGACTCAGTAGAGAATGAAACATGTCAGTGAGTAACATCTTCATGGATACATTTCCAAGGACAGGAAGTTAGATCAGAGAATTTCTTGTCCAAAGTGGGACATCTGGTCACCACACTTACATGCTGTGATGAGCTTTTAGACCTTTTCTGTTGCTCATTTTTCTTGTCATTCCTCCAGCTTCCACTTTACAAGCTATTGAGTTTTAATCACATTTATAAATTCATAGAACTTAAAATAATTTAGGCTACTTCAGGTGAATAATTTCCAAGTCCTTTATGCTCCACCCAGGTTGCAAGTGATATTTATCCCCATTTATGGAATGAAACAGGTCTCAGTGAAAAATGTTCCAAAGTGTTGAGAGACTAGTTCTGGCCAGAACAGTCAATTTTTAGCAATTCATCGAGCTCTGTGGAAATTATCTTACTGTTATAAAGTGAAATGCCATGACAAAGCCTGTTCTGCTCAATGAATTGCTGTGATCTTTCTTGAAGTGCTATCATTAATTTTCATACTGTTTGTGAAACCCCACAATGTGTAGGGTTTGTTTTAGCTCCCTCTCCTCCCAAAAATGTATGATATAAGTTAGGTCACGCTGAGGGGATTTTCTTGTTTTGATTTGTGTTACTCGTGTCAGCTGTTCTCCAGTTGGTTGCTGGATAGTTTTGTTATCTTTAGATGTCATGGTATTTCACTTCAGTTCTATTTCTTCCTTTCCCCCATTTATTTCCCCCTTCCAAAAAAAGGAAGCTTTTTATCTTCCCTGAGTGGTATCACCTTCATTAAGTTCAGATTTCCCCTGATCACATCCCTCTCTCTTACATGTTTGAATCTGTTTATTCAATGTTGAAGTCAGCCTTAAGCAAAAATGTGACTGAAGACTAATCATCATTTTTTTCCTGTTCTGCTTATGAATGAACTTATTTAGGTTATTTTCCCCTTTCTTTTAGTGTCTTTACAACAGGGGAAACCTTGACTGTTTATAAGCTGATGATTTAATTTCAATAAATGCTTTCCTCTCCTTCTCCTAACCCCCTTCTGTGATTTACTACTTGAAACCGTGAGAAACATCCCAAGACAGGCCCTGTTTTCTAGCTTTGACAAAACCCTGGTTGTTGCCCTCATAGATTTAGAAAGATTTATCTCCTGTAGTTCAACGGTGAAAGTAATAATACAAACAGTTGACACCATATAAGGTACCAGCAAGAAAATGGAATTTGAGGTCATTCTACTTCTCAACCCCAATGCTTTAAAAGAGCTCTATTTATTGAAAAGGATGCAGGCTGATCAAATTGTATAGCTCATCTCCTTCAATTATGAGATTAAAGTAATGATGTAATCAATGCCTTAGTAGTTTGTCACCATGTGTAGGCACATGCATGCTGCACTGTGTTTATGGTTGGAAAATCAATTATCCTCAATTTTTATTTTCTCTAGGAGAAATATATGACTTTCTAAGGTACTTGCCTCAGAGTGTAAAAGCTTAACCAACTCTTCAAGGCACCAAGTTTGTTCTTACTCTCTCAAGATCCTTATACTATTGACTGTTATGTTGCATGCCATTTACAGAGCCCCAAATTGATATCCTCTGATAGTATCATATTTATTGGAAAGTTTCACTTAGTCTTTCCAAAGTCTCTTTCACCAGCCAAAAATCTGCAGAATTATGTTAGATACAAAACTCAGACCATTTCTTAGCTCTCAGCAGACCCCAAGCCATGGAAAGATAGCCTCCTTCCACATAAGAGTCACAAGACTAAAGGATTATCTTCAAAATCAAATGATTCTGTTAGAGTGAACCTGAACAAAGAAATCTGCATTTTCCATTCAAAGAGAATGAATCTTGAGAAAGCAGAGCAAGAACTTGGTAGACTGTGACTTCCCATGAAACAGCTGAATGTTGGGAAAGAGAAATAAGATGCTCAGAACTGTTTCCAAACTTTCCTTTGCTGGGGAATGGATGCTTTAACCTAATTTACAGAATTCTGAGATATCTTTCCAGATATTGAGTTATTGTAAAGACTTGATGAAAAGTGAAAATTTAGGATTAGTTTTTAGTTGTAAACCCCCTTGAGTTGAAGATCTTCAAATGAAAGGTCTTTTCCAGATGTACTCGGTATAATTCAAGAATACATGGAAAGTAGGGGTACATAGGTGGCTCAGTGGATTGAGAGCCAGACCCAGAGATGAGAGGTCCAGGGTTCCAATCTGACCTCAGACACTTTCTAGCTGTGTAACCCTGGGCAAGTCACTTAACCCCCGATGCCTAGATTTTATCACGCTTCTTCCTTGGAGCCATACTTAGTATTGATTCTAAGATAGAAAGTAAGTATTTTTATTTTTTTAAAAATACATAGAAGGCGGGGTTCCTTCCAAAAGAGGATCCACTTCTATGAGCTGAGCGCTTCTAAAAATGCATCATCTTTCTCTGTTTAAAACATATATTTGAATCTGGAACTACCTTTTAAGGAATCCTTGAAGTTAAAATTATTCTTTTTAAAAAATATTAATATTCTTTCAATTACATAAAAATATTTCTAATCTTTTTTTTAAAAGTTTGAGTCAAATTCTCACCTCCCTATCTTCCCCCTTTTCTGCTATGGTAAACAATCTGATACAGATTTTACATGTATAAAAGCATAAAACATCTTCCTATATTCATCATTTTGTGAAAGAGAACTCGAGAAAAAAAAGTAAAGAAATAAAGTGAAATATAGTCTGTTTTGGTCTGCATTCAGACTCCACTAGTTCTTTCCCCAGAGGCAGATGACATTTTTCATCATAAGTCCTTGAGAATTGCTGCGGATCACTGTATTGCTAAAAATAGCTAAGTCATTCATAAATGTTCATCATAAAATATTGCTATTGCTGTGTATGATGTTCCAGTTTCTGCTCACTTCACTTTGCATCAGTTCACATAGCTCTTTCCAGATTTTTCTTAAATTATCCTTCTCATCATTTCGCATAGCACAGTAGTATTCCATTACAATCAATTACCACAACTTGTTTCCCATTTGATAGGCATCCCCTCAGTTTCCAATTCTTTGCCATCACAAAAAAAAAAAAAGCCGCTATGTTTATTTTTAACCAAATAGATCCTTTTTCACTTTTTAAAGAATATCTTTGGGATACAGACTTAGTAGTAGTATTGTTGGATCAAAGGGTATGCTCAGTTTTAAAGCTCTTTGGGCATAGTTCTAAATGACTCTCCAGAATGACTGGATCAGTTCACAACTACATCAGCAGTGCATTCCTGTCCCAATTTCCCCACATCCTCTCAAGCATGTATCACTTTACTTTTCTGTCATATTAGCCAATTTTATAGGTAAGAGGTGGTACCTCACAGTTGTTTTAATGTTCATTTCTCTAATCAAGAGAGATTCAGAGCACTTTTTTTTTTCATGTGGTTAGATATAGCCTCAATTTCTTCATCTGCAAACTATCTATTCATATCCTTAGGTCAAAACTATTTTCATAATAATACTAATATATCAGTTTCTATGATAGATATCAATAGATACAAACCATATAAACAAAATATCTTTGGAGGAATTGTCATTATTTTTATGAATGTAAAAGGGATCTTAGATAAAAACATTTGAGAACGACTGGTCTAAAAGAGAGAGATGACAGATGATCTGGTTGTACTGGAATGGTCACATCACAAACTCTAAGCTTCAGTTTCCTTCTATGTAAAATGAGGGGGTTAGATGACCTCTAGAGTTCCTTTCCATTAAAAAGTCCTGTCATCTTAAGATTCTGTGAATAAACCATGTCATAACAGACACTCAAAACAGTTTGTGCTTATTGATTAATATTTCTGACTGGTTCTCTCTGGAGGAACTTACATGAACATTTATGTGCTAGGTTTCCTATTATTTTCCCTACTTACCTGCCAATTTTCTTTTCAACTCAGCTTCCTACAATTTAAAAAGGTTGTGCTAGACAAAAATCTTTCTACTCTTCTTTTTTCATTCACTGTATGTTGCTATACGCTGTGTTAGGCAATAGCAACTAAGCCACAATCCCTGTTTTCATTCTCATGCAATGATGGCCATGCTAGGAAAGGAACTTTGAGACCCTGAGAACTCTCAGTATCTAACTATTGTAACTTAACCCATCAGAGCATTTCTCAAACCCTCAGCTTCCATACTTGCTCACATTGTCTTGCCTTCCATTCTCTATTTTCATACAAATTCACAGGTGGACTCCATGTTCATCAAATTCATTGTCTCTTCTTCCAGGTTGTCAAACTTAGAACACTCAGGCTTAAAACAACATAGATTTGTGTTATTCTTCCTAAAATACTGCCCTCAGAATTATAATTATTATTGTTTTTGGTAACCACCTTTATAACAGCAAAAGACTAGGAGAAAATCTTCCACTAGAAAAATAGCCCTCACTTCAGATGTTGCCAGTGAGTTTCTCAAATTCCTCCCAGTCTTTCTGTGTCTGTGTGTATATTGGAAAAGTAATTGCTGTACCATCTTTGCAAGTGTGCCTCTAGTTGTCTACAAAGAGCTTGGTACCAATATTATGAATGTGGAAACACTGGTCAATCAGGATTGAAACTGGTTATATTCTCTGCTAGGCTGACCTAAAGTAAGAAATCAGAGCTACAGAGATCACTAAGATTTCCCTGATAACCTGCAGCATTGTTTCTAATGTGTGGGTTAGAACTAGGGACTTCTAAGAATTATCAGATATACCCAAAAGAACACCTCTACTGATGTAATTAATTTCTTTTTTTTCTTTCTTTAAAAAAAACTTTCTTTAAAGGGGTTGTACAAAAATACTCATAGCTGCACTCTTTGTGGTGGGAAAAAATTGGAAAATGAGGGGGTGTCCCTCGATTGGGGAGTGCCTGAACAAATTATGGTATATGAAGGCATGGTGATGGAATACTATTGTCCTGTAAGGAATGACAAACTGGAGGATTTCTATATGAACTGGAAGAACCTCCAAGAACTGATGCAGAGTGAAATGAGAAGAACCAAGAGAACATTCTAAACAGAAAGTGAAACATTGTAGAAGGATCCAATGTAATGAACTTTACTACTAGTAGTAGTAGTCTCCCTGTAACCGAGGATGACGATTGTCTTTGTGCGTTTTCATCTATGGTGTATAGATGAGTGTGCACAAAGACACTTGTGCATGGAGATTTAAGTGGAAAAGTCATTGCACAGAGACAGTTCCACTCTCTCAGCATTGGAAGCCTGGATCCAATGGCATGAAAAATTGTTACACCTGGAGACTTCCTTACTACTAGTAGCAATGCAATGATCCAGGACAATCTTGAGGGACTTATGAGAAAGATGCTATCCACATCAAGAGAAAGAACTGTGAGAATAGAAACACAGAAGGAAAACATATGACATCCCTGGTTTATATGGGTATTTGATTTGGGGTTTTGGTTTTAAAAAATTGCTCTATTGGAAAAATCAATAATATGGAAATAGGTATCAAATGATAACATTTGTATAACCCAGTAGAACTGCTTGTTGGCTCTGGGAGTTGGGAGGGAAAGAAAATGAATCATGTAAATGTGAAAAATATTTTTAAAATTAAAATTAAAAACAATTATTCTTTTCAATTACATATAGAAACAATTTTAACAATTTTTATCTGACATTTTGCAGTTTAGATTCTCTCCCTCTCTCCTTCCCTTCTTGCTCCCCTCCCTGAGGCAGTAGATATATCAGTTATATAAGTTCTGTCATATAATACCTATTTCCATATTCCTCATGCTGTTAAAGAGGATACATATTGCACAAACAAGAAAAAATTCTTGGAGGATCTGCAATTAAACTACAATAGTGCCTTCTTTGGCTGTAGATAGCAATTTTCATCATGAGTCGTTGGGGATTATCTTGGAGCCTTGCATTGATTATCATTTTACAACATTTCTGTTACTGTATACAGTGTTCTCTTGGTTCTGCTCACTTCATTTTGTAACAATTCATATAAGCCTTTTCAGGTTTCTTCTGAACTCATTCTGTTCATTATTTCTTATAGCACACTAGAATTCCTTTACCACCACATATCACAACTTATTTAGTCATTCCCCTGTTGATAGTTATCCCTTCAATTTCCTATTCTGTGCTACTACAAAAACAGCTGCTATAAATATTTTTGTACAAGTAGGTCTTTTCCTCTTACCTTTGATCTCTTTGGGAGACAGACCTAGTATTGGCTTTGCTGTCATCATAGTTTTAGGGTCCTCTGGGGACGGTTCCAGATTGCTCTCCAGAATGATTGTATGTTCACAGTTCCACCAACAGTATAATATAATTCATTTCAACAAACATTTGTTAAGGATTTTAATATATGCAGTGACTATTGTATTAGGGGAATTAACTGAGGGTTATGTTGATTGAAAGATCAGATCAGCCAACCTCCTCTCCCTTCTTTCCTCCCTCCTTTTCCTTCCTCCCTCTTCCCTGACAGTTGGTTCTTCTGTTGGCATCACTGAAATCAGCTCTGAGTGAATATCTTGGTACATCAGACAGATAACTCACTCTTTGATAAGTTTAAATGAGGGGTTTTATTTAGGAGAAGGGGAAAGGTAGGGAAGTTGATGGGAGAGAGGGTTTGGGTTTCCCTAATCCTACAATATTCCTAAATTGAAGGATAGTGGAATAGAATCTTTGAATTGGGAAGATGGATAACAAGTTTGAAGATTTCTAGTCACTTGAATCTTGAAGGGAGAAATCAGTGAGAACAGGATATTTTCAGTCCTTACTCCTTCTTGTCCCAAGAGCAAGAGACCCAGTCTCTGAGCTTGGCTGTTCCCTCTTCAACTGCCCTTCCTGGTCACCATTCCATTTAGAATGCTTTCCTTGGTTGACAGTTTTGCAGATCTTGCTTCTTCAGCTCTGTTGGAGGCTTTTTCAATTCTCTCATCCACACTATCCAATCTCATAGGTTGAGAAATCACCTCTGTTTTTTATTCCATTGGGTGAATGTTACTTCCTTTTGAATACCATACAGGTGACCAGTGGAAAGAAGCAGGTTGGTATTTGCACATCATGATGGATGATGCCCCATAAACTGATCATTGGTCAGATTTCAAGTCAGAAATCATTATTAATCATAGTTTTCTTGAGCTACCCAGTATTTCTGAAATATGGTATCCTCTAAGGATGGATTTTCTTACTCTTTTTCTTTTTACCCTTCCCAGAAGTTGGACTAGATGTAAGAACTTACTTCGTGTTAGACAAGTAAGGTTAGGATATGGTTGATACTTTAAGTGCTAACTATAGCCTTCTTTTCCTAGAAGCCATGTAGGATGTTGAATCTACAGTAGAAGATGCTGGTACTTAGATACTTGAAGATATGGATTATATCATTTTGGATAAACATTCTTCTGCTTTTGGTCACTAAACACAGGCTACAGAAGTGTAGTATTGTACCATCATTAGCTAATAGCTGATTTTTTGTCCATAAGTCAATAGCTTCAAAAACCCATTGTATTCTCTTTTATCTGATATGCAGAGTGAATGATACTGTCCCTTTATGTGGACTTGTTCTATGATATTTTCCATCTTTGGGTAAGAGTAGCTAAGTCTAATAATCAAAAATAATATCTCTCTCACTACTGACTATATTTTCTATAAATTTCCCAGGTACTCTTTTTATTGTAGTCTTTGATGTATTGAAACAGCCTTTTTTGAATAGAAAAGGACTTTGCATATCATCCAGTTCAACTCCTTTTTTCAGGTTAAAAAAAGGGATTCAGAGAGAAATGTTTTATCTGAGTTCACATAGGTAAATTACTGATGGCTAAATCTCAGATATTTTAATTCTCAACTTTAACATTTAGATAAAAACTGACTTTTCCATATATACACCAATAACAAAATTACTATAGATTGCAAATGCCTATGGACTTTCATTTTTAGTTTTTAGGGGAAAAAATCTCCCTTCATTACATAAATGTTTATATATTTACAGTGGAACAGATCGCCTAACTATATATGGTTCTTTGCAGCTCTTACCTAGCGATGCCTACTTAAAAAAAAAAAGTTATTCTCAAATATTAATGAAAAAATATTGCATTTCTGAAGATATAAGAGATCTTTTCCCCACTTCCTATATTTTGTCTAGAAGTTAATCTAGAATGGAAAGTGACAGTATAAGATATAGCCTTGTGTGTATGTTTGGGGATAAAAACTATTGCTAGTAGTTTACTTTTATTGCCTCCCCTCTTACTAAATCTGACTACCTAATTGATTGGGGGCATCTAGGTGGTACAATTCATAGAGTGCTAGGCCTGAATTCAGGAAGATTCTACTTCCTGAATTCAAATGCAACCTCAGACTCTTACTAGCTATATGACCCTAGCCAAGTCATTTAACCCTTTTTTTCATACTTTCCTCATTTGTAAAATGAGGTGATGAAGGAAATGGCAAATCACTCCAATATCTTTGCCAATAAAACCCCAAAAGGAATGGTAAAGAATTGGACATGACTGAAAGACAACTCACTTGATACTTTATTGACTCTCACAAAAATTCCTCTTCTTTTTCTGTAAAAAAAAAAAAGTTAATTAATTTCTTACATTAGAATTCCCATGTATTTCCTTTTCTCCTTCCCCTCCACACACTAGATAATAAATTTGACAAAAGGATATGTTATATATGTATATGTATTCATATACATAATCTATTTCTTATTTCTATTAATCAATTCTTACTCTGAAGGTGAACATATACAAGTCATTATTCAAACAACAATTCTCTTGCTGTATATAATGTTCTTTTGTTTCTGCTTATTTCAGTCTTCATAATTTTATGTAGTTCTTTTCATGTTTTTTTTTAATTAACCTCATCATTTCTTATGGTGCAGTAGTGTTCCATCACAATCATATACCACAACTTGTTTAGCCATTCCCCAACTGATGGGCATCCCTTGAATTTCCAGTTCTTTCTTACCACAAAGAGAGCTGCTATACATACTTTAGAACATAAAGGTTCTTAACTTTTTTCTCTGTTAGTAAAAGTTGAAGGAGAATAAGACCCTTGTCTTTTGATGGGCTTCTATAGGAGCACAAATAACTTGTTTGTATCCAATATCTGGATACATTAAGGAATAAGTGAGATAATATTTTTGAAAGTATTTAGAACACTAGAAAACTATATAATTGTAACACACTCTGTTCTCTGGTAGATTTGTGATTTTGTCAACATGAGTATTTGCCCCATTTTTCTTATCCTTTGTAATTTTTTACCTATAAACCTCAAGAATCCCCCATAGAAAATATTCCCATTTTTTCATTATTATTTTAATCCCTGGGGCATCAATATTGTCCTCAAGCTATCCATCTATAGTTTTCCCTTTTTACAGTGTGAATTATTTGTCTCTTCATGTCATCTATGTCCTGGATAGCATGTCATTTATGCTATTTCTAGCATGCATTGGTAACCTACTTCAGCGTACTCAAGCTCTCTATGAATATTTCCACTTCCTTTTGGATTATTAATATTAATATGTATCTTTATCATTTATGGTATTTCATGATTCTCATTCTTTAACATCACTGAGAAAATACTGTTTTTAAAGAGATGGGCTTTTGCAGTATGAGGCAGTTGGAGCCTTTTAAAAGTATGGCATCATTTCCTTATTATAATCCAGTCTGATTTTCTATGGAATTCAGAGCTTATCATTATCTATTCATAGTGGCTAGCCAAGATATGCATATCTGATAAACCTTGCCAAATGATATATATCTATTAATATTAATATATAAATATTAAGAGTGTAGGTAGTATGCATTTTTCATCCACTTTGTTCTTCCTATACTCATAGTTAAACCATGTGGGATTTCAGTGAGAATTTCTGTAATATTCTAGGGCTCAGTGCAATCAGTATAATCTCATCTGTAAACAGGAGTATTTGAAGAATCAACATCAAAGGGAAATTCTTCCTTTTATTTGAACCATAGGTAAGCAGGTTATCTTCCACATCTCTGGTGGATACCTTAAGTAAACTTCTGTCTCTGTATTTGATAGCTCGCTTGGTATTAATGCTTAGCAGTTTGGGGAACAAAGTTATGTCTATATTTATTTCCATCATAGACTCATATGATTTTAATGTAGGTGTGACAGACACCTTGTCAAGGAAAAACTTTGAAGATGCATTTTTAAAATTCTGAAATTAAGGTTTTCCAAAAATTCAGAAACAATATACAAAGGTTGATGCTATATTTTCTATTCATCTGTTTGAATTGGTGATTATAAAGAAGCCAAGTGTTACAGCCTAACATTGTAAAAAGGTGCTTCTTCATTTTTCATATTTTCATTGAGATACCATCAGTGCATGCATGTAGAGGTCCTCCTTATGAATATTTTATAAACATGAGAGAGCAGACAGGGAGAGTTAACTACCATTATTTTCTTATTATAACCTTGACCCAAAGCCCATTTGGATGAGATCTCCTCTGAGAGAGGAGAGCACTGAGATGCTAGCTCTGACAGACTGTCTACATTCTAGCATCTTTTTTCTCCCTTCAGGGATATAAAGAAATTAAGGAACCATGTATCTTTTTTCTGAAATCTAGAAGCCAGAAAATCAAGATTCCTCTTTTCCCCGACTCCTACCAACTCTTCCTCTCCCACAGTGGGGGAATATTCAATAGTCAATCTTCACCAATGAAAAGAGTCTTATGCTAATAGATTTCTAGTCAACAATTACATTAGTCTCCTTTTTGTCATCTTTTCTATTATTTTGGGATTATACTGTCTCTGAGATATCTTGAAAATTAACTTTTAAGTGCTTTTATTTAATCAGTTCTAACTTCTTTTTTTGACTTCCTTTTATGGATCTTTACCATGCCCTCACAGATTATGCTGATCACAGAGTTCAGATGTACTCCTACTCTATCCTCTGAAAAGAATTGATCACTATAAAATGTTTAGCAAATCTGTTAATTTTCCCATCTATTTCTAGCTGTCTTTCCCAGGTTTAGGCACAAATGATCATCCCTGGATGATCTAACTTAGGTGGATTTTACACCATATTACTATAGACTCATTTTCCACTCAACTGCTTTTCATCATTTTCTGAAGAGATACTGATTGTCTTCTATCACTCTTCTCTGAAATGTATGTAAATGAGCCAGTACTCTAAATTTTTGCTATCCTTGTCTGCATCTCTCTACTTGACAAGAATCCTAAGACCATAAATCACGTGTTTATAGAGTTGGAGGTGAAATGGACCCCAGATGCCATCTTAGTCCAATTTCTTCATTGTTTTATGTGAGGAAAATGAAGACCAGGAAAAGTAATTGGTCTATGATCACACAGGGAGTATGTATCAGAGGCAAGATTCAAACTAATATACCATCTTCAAAGAAAATTCTCATCCCCTTGTGACAGATTAGATAAAGTCACTCCAGACAATTATCGCCTCCTCATCTGGCAATAGTTTTATATCACTGAAACTTTTCTAGCAGATACTTGTATTTGAAATTGAGGTCTTTACTTGTATCCACTTTCTATTTTTTTAATTGAAGACTTATTTAAACAGGCTGGGTTGAAGATATTCTGGTCTCGTGCAGAAATTTGCTTATTATACCACATATGAAAATGTTTGAGTCATGATTAAATATTAATAAGAAATTAATGCTATAAAATGAATAGCAGGTTTCTTGGCATGTACTCTTTACAATTTTAATCAATAACTTTTACGAGGATATATATCTAAGAAATTTGTCTCAAGGACATATATTAAGTGCCTATAATAGACACAAAACTATTCTAAGACCTGGAAATAAAAACAAATGAAAAATAAAATTGTCTCTACCCTCAGAGAGTTTATAATCCAGTAAATCGGGATAAATTACATACATAGATGAGGCTGATACTAGATGTCATGTAATTATTGATCTAATGAAGACAGGTCACTTATTTGAGGGCATCAATCATGGAAGGCTTCGTGGAGAAAGTGGTACCTTGAAAGAACAGAAGAATTTCAGTTGGTGACTATGTAAAAGAGGCATGATCCAGGTTTAAGTAATATTCTTTTGGAATGCCTGGATATGGGAGTTGGCAGGAAAAGATTCTAGACTACTGGCACCAACTAGTAGTACCATTAATTATATGAAGCAGAGAGAAGTCAGATTAAAAAAGGTACATCAAAGCCAGATTACAAAGAGCCTAAAGTGCCATACTAAGGAATTTATTTATTATTAGCAACACAGATCCACTCCTGACTTTTGATCAGGGTCATGATGTGGTCATAGCCAGGCATTAAGAAGATGACTTTGGTAGCTATCTTTAGGTAGTTTGAATAATAAGAAGGAAGGAAGGAAGGAAAGAAGGAAGGAAGGAAGGAAGGAAGGAAGGAAGGAAGGAAGGAAGGAAGGAAGGAAGGAAGGAACGAAGGAAGGAACGAAGGAAGGAAGGAAGGAAGGAAACTATTATTCAGGTCCTATCCTCAAATAAAAAGGTGAAAGGTAGTAAGAGACTAGAGTGGTATCGGTGAAAAGGAGGGGACATATATGAAAGATTAGCAAGGGTGAATTAGAAATGATAGGGTTGAGTCATTTAGATTAGACCTGTTTTGGGGCATGTGAAGATTAAATTTAACTCTTCCCTGATTATAACAAGGAAATTAATTAACTCTCCCATGTATGTGAAGATTAAATTGTAACCCCTGACCATTTTTAGAACACTCTACTTAAAGTTGAGTATGTAGATCTGCCCATTTTTAGATCTAATCACCAAAAGTGTAAACATCCCACTTAATCATTGAGTGGGAGGTCTGTGACCTATTTGTACAATAGTGGGTGACAAATTAGAATTGACTGACTGCCTTCTGGGAAGTCCTAGAGCAGAGAACCAACTCAGATTGGTAGATGAAAAATTAGTGGAAAACACAGGAAGTGACACACAAGAAAATGTCTTTAAAAGGGAGTGACAACTTCTTGAAGGAATTCAATTCTTCATGCTTTCAAGTTGAGGCTGGTGAAGAGGGGCAGAAGGATATGCTGACTGTACCTGAGACCCTGTTCCTTAAACTGCCACGTGGTGAGTGAAAAGCTGACTCTTACACTAGATTTTTTTTGAAGAGACTTCCTCAGGTCCCTGGGCTACAAAAGCTGAGGCCTATCTGATTGAGAACTAAAGTCCCCCTGCCTGGGTTGAGCCAAGGGGCCAGAGATATATTACTTAGTGTTTAGGCTAGATATCTTACCTTATCCTCTCTGATTTCTTACTTCACTCTTTCTACAATTTGTAATTAAATTATAAATAAATCTCTTTGGAATTAATTAAATTCCTGGAGACCACACTCTTAAACAATCAAGTCCAACCCTTCAAAAAACAAACCCTTTTTCATCCTTACAGGTGGAGGTAATGGTAAAGAAAATGTTAAAGATACCAGGGAAATTTTGTATCTACCTGGCTTAGAAGATGATGGTGCCATTGACAGAGACTGAAACAGTTTACTCATTTATCAAATTTGCAAATGATTTGAAACTAGGAGTGATAGTTTATATTCTAAATGACAGATAGATTAAGGACTTCATACTCTGAAACAGTGAAATAAATCAAATTAAATAAAGTGTAATAGGATAAATATTAAGTCCTGCACTTAATTTTTAAAAAGACAAAAAACACAAGTATAGACAGGGAGTACTGTGGGGGGCAGCTAGATGACTCAGTGGATTGAGAGTCAGGCTCAGAGATAGGAGGTCCAGGGTTCAAATATGGCCTCGGCCACTTCCTAACTGCTTGACCCTGGGCAAGTCACTTAATCCCCATTGCCTAGCCCTTAGAGCTCTTCTGCCTTAGAACCAATACCCAGTATTGATTCTAAGACAGAAGGTAAGGGTTTATTAAAAAAAAAAAAAGAAAGAAAGAAAAGGAGTACTGTGACTAGATGGCCATTATTATGAAAAATGACCTAGAGGTTTCAGTAGCAAATTTATAGTCAAAATATCTTATTATGAACTGTATTATTTTGACTATACTATTAGAGGCCTTGGTATTATTAGAGGCTGACTTATATAAGGAAGATGATAGTCACACTTTCCTTTGGTCATTCCACACCTGACATATTCTGTTCTTTTCTGGGTACCACATTTTGGAAAGGACATTCATACCTTGGATCATTCTCAGAAGAGAGTGGGTCAGAATAAAACCATGCTTTGGAAGACTGGTTAAAAGAACTAGGGATGGTTAGATGACAGGCATTCAAGGAGGAGAAGAAATAACAGACTTCCTCTATCAGCATGAGTAGAACCAGTAGCAAAAATTTCAGTCAAATAGAACTTTTAAAAATTAGCCATTAAAAAACAATAGCCAAATGCAGATTGAAACATACCACTCTTCACTGTATTTTCTCGATTAATTTTTTCTCTCGAGTAAGAAGTATGTGTCTTGTTTCAACACAATGCACAAGGGAAATATATATGATATGATAATATATGTACAACCTATGTCATATTACATGCCTTCTTGTGAAAGGGGAAATGGATTGGAGGGGGGGAAAGAATGAGACATATATTTTTGGACATAGATAATGTGAGAGTATGTTTATTTTGCATAGGCATATTTATTATAACATGTTTATAAAAACATGTTATATTATTATCGTTACATATTGTATTCTGTTACATATTAAAAATTAAAATAAGTGATAACCAAAAAACAACTAGTAGCTTCTTTAAGAGATAGTGAGTTTATCAACAAAGCAATGGGTTCAAATCAAGAAAACATCTAATGCCCAATGGACTTACGCATCGGCTATGGGGGGTGGGGGGGAGGAAAAGAAAATGATCTATGTCTTTAACGAATAATGCTTGGAAATGATCAAATAAAATATAATTTTAAAAAAAGAGAGATAGTGAGTTTACCAAGATGGAAAGTATCAAGATCAGGATAAAAACTACTTTTCTATATTTGTTTACAACAGTAGAGAATATTCTCATTTTAGTAAGGATTGGACTAGATAATGTTTGACATCTCTTCAAACTGTAATTCTATTTTAGAGTTCTATTTCATATCTAATATGAAAAAGGCTAGGTGGTGTAGTGGGTTAAACATTGGACTTAGAGTCAGAAGAAGGGGGTTGGAATTTGAGATTTTCCACTTAATAACAGCATGATCTCAGTTGAGTTACTTTCTAAGTCTCTGTGGTCTTATCTATAAAGGGGATGTAATAATTATATGATTGGCTCCAAAGGGTTGTAATAAGGATGGTCTTTGTAAACTTTCTATTCTCCTCCATTTTTGGACAACCACAGTGTTGTCACCAGTGTGGAAAATGGCAGTATGGGAACCTCCTTCACCAGTAAAAAATGGCTATAACTTGAGTCTTATTTTTTCCTAGAACACTTCAAGGTCAACTGATAACTTACTCTTAGTCACATTTCAAGTTTGAATCAGAGCAAGACCTTGAATCTGAGACCTCAAGACCAATCCTCTATGCCACACTGACTAACTTTTAAATTAAACCACAAAGTAAACTCTTATTATTTCAGTTCCTTTGAGCTCGAGCTTTATCACAACTGTCATATCAAGTGATGTCTTCTAGGTTCCCTTCCAAATTGAGATTCTAGGAGTCTATGGCAGTTTACTGAGGATAAGTCTTGACCATAGAAGAATAGAAGCATAGATTAGCTATTGCAAAATTCAAATGGAATCAGGGAAAGTTATTCAACTTGTACTTTGGAGGCCAAGATTTATATTCATCTTCTAGTACTTACTAATTTTGTCACTGTGGTGAGAGTTATCTCTTTGCTAAGCAAGCAAGCAATAAACATTTATTACGCACTCATAATGTGCCAGACATTGTTCTAAATGCTAGGAGGCCAAATATAAGCAAAAAAGAAAGAGAATCCCTGCTCTCAAGGAGCTTACCTTTTAAAGGGGGAAGACAACACTCCTTCAAAGGAAAAGAGGATGGGAAGAAAGCATAAGGGTACAGTGACTCAACCCAGAAAAACAGAGGCATAGCAGGAAGAGGAATGAAAGACAGCCGGCCAAAACCCATCCCCAAAATGGAGGCCTTAGAAGGAACTTACCAATGGAAGACAGATGTAGAGCAGAATGAGGAAAGAAGCTGACTCATAGTGGCAGAGTCTGGAGAATCAGAACCTCAGTTTTTCTATCCATAAAATTGATTAAATTGAGCTATTTGATCTTGCATTCATATTAGAAAATGCTTATTGGCTTTCTCATCATGGGCAATTCATTTAAATTCTGTGGACTTCAGTTTCCCCATCTTTTGGAGAAGGTTAGAAAAAAGCCTTTACCTTTCAGTGTTGCCAAGAACTGCTTTGTGCAAAATATAACATTATATCAAAATGAGTTTTTTCTTATCATTTAATAATATTTTGACAAATAAGATATCTGCCAAAAAGTTAGAAGGAATTATTTTAAATTAACAAGTGAACATAAGATATACAGAAATATAATTAAGACCTTTGGATTTTCCAAACATTCCTCCTTGGTATAGCTATGAACCCTTACTTGCTCTTTAGTATTGCCAATGATCTGGCTATCATTACTCTTGTCTCTCATTCTTGCTTTAATAACTTTACTAAAGACCAAGAGCAAGTCTCTGTGTGTGGGTGTATGAATTGTTCACCAGCAGGGCCCCAAGTTCAGTCTATATTTTCATTCTATTGATACCTGTAATCAAGGCATAGGTTGTTCAGCCTGAAGCTAACAAATGCAATTCACTATTTGATGTCTAAATTGAGCTGTGATTCATAGATTTGTTAATTATTCTTTTCCTGATGGGGACATCAGCAACTGCTCAGTTGTTTTAGCCAACACATGTATACCCACTCACAACCTATCTTTTATGAGTAATCTTCTTAACAGACCATCACAGGATGTTTTTCGAAGTCTTTAACACCCCTCCCCAGAGTCTTAGTCAGCTTATCCAACAGAGCAAAGTAGTTGGTTTTTACTGTCTGAATGAGGCAGCAACCATTAGTTCTGACACATCTTTCCTAAAACTTTTAATTCAATTATTTTCTCCTCCTCTCTAGTCAATTGCAGTAGATCTGGGATTTGTCTTCTTTCCTGTTCTTTCATGTATCAGGAATGAGTATGGCATCATGAGATCATTCCTTTGGGGGAGGTCTGTCATAAGATGATGATTTTCAAAGTTTTGACCATCTCTCCTCAGAGCGTTTTGTCAGCTTATTCATCAGAGTAGAGTAGTTGGTATGTACCTACTTTTATAAGGTAGGTTGAACATCTGGAAGTTTTCTCCTAAGAAGAACCATTGGCCCTGTTTTAAAAGGTCCCTGTTCCCCCATCACTCACCTTAAGTCCTGCTAGGGCATAAGGGAGTTAGGATTTATGACTGTTTCATAGTGCTGGAGTAGTCTTTTATCAGGAACTTCTGTTTGGAAAGTCTATTCAGATGTTTTCTTTGTCTCAAGAGAGGAGAAAAAGTTCTAGTGATACCTTGATTTGGATCAAAGGCATTCCCAGGCCCTTTTCTGATTTATTTCCTACCAGCTGAAGGTCATCTTACAAAGTTTGTCTGGGATGAATAGATTTGAGCCCATGGAATTGGTTCTGCAGTTTTATGAGGAAACTGACCAAAGATATAAATGCAGAGATTGTTCATACAAACACTAGGGAACTTGAAAAAGGATATCCTCACAAGAGGAAGCAAACCCTTGTAATTGATTTGGCCCCTTGATTTGACCAAGATCAAGCTCCTGCCAGTTTTCAGGACAACTTAATTTAACTTTCTATTGGGGCTTCAGGTTTATGTGTGAAGTGAACAAAGATACTATCAGTTCCTAGATACTGTTGCCTTTGTTTCATGCAGTGCTTAAGCTATTTACTGATAATCATTAAAAATAAAGGTAATAAATAGGAATATTAGTTTCACTTGGCTTTTACAAATTCCTTTGTGTGCCATCACATCACTGTGTTGAAAATGCAAAACTAGTAATAAAGGGTGTGGATTAGTATAACACATTTACCACCATAGTTGTTATAAGATGTTGTTTATGACATGTTTCAGTGCAGGGTATTTCTTAAAGAACTCAAAGCTTTTCTCTAATTATTTAAAAGCACATTTTGAAGAAATTAGAAGAGGTTTTAAAGAATGTCATACAGTTATATCTGCATGTCAGTTAGTAAGCATTTATTAAGTGCCTGCTGTGTACTAGGCACTGTGTTTAAACAATTTACAATGATCTAACTTCATCCTTAAAACAACCCTGGGAAGTAGGTGCTATTATCACTCCCGTTTTTACAGGTGAGGAAACTAAGGTATCAGAATTGAAGGATCTGGGGCCACATAGCTAGAAAGTATTTGAATTCATGTCTTCTTGACTCTAGGCTCAGTACTCTCTGTATTGAATCACCAAGTAACAATTTTTTTTTTTATGGCTACCTTCTGTTTTTTATACTATTAGAGTTTTCTCCAGTATCCTTCCTCACCTCCCCAGAGAATCATCCCATAAAAGAAATAATATTTTTTCAAATTAAAAAAAGAGGGGAGAAAAAAACAGGCCAACTTATCAGTCCATTAAAAAAATACCTGTGGATCTCCTATGTCCACAAAGGGGTAGGATGGGGGTATCTTTTAATATTTCTCCAATTCATGCCTTATCTTTATAATTTTGTTACACTAACTTTTCTGTTTGTGTATGTATGAGTGTGCATTGTGAGATTTAAAATGGTTGAGGTCTTAAACTGTAGTGAGTTAAAATGGTGGAAGATATAAATTGTGATAGATATAAGAGAGAGTGAGTAAATTTGACCACAGAAAATATGTTTCACTACAGTGTCTTAGGTTTTTAAATCAAATATAAGGTGGTCGCCAGGGAAATATTCCCAATTATTCAAATACCCAAGTCAATTGGGTTTTATAGAGATTTTAATTAACAATACAATGAGTAATCAAAGAAAGAGAGAGTAAGAAAGGAATAAGTATGAAGGGCCTCAAGCCAATATGGCCTAGACCTGAGTCTTAAGAGAGAAATCAGTCAGTTTTTTAACACTCACCACATGGTCTGACTAAACAAGGATTCTAGTAACACCAGACCAGCTCCATCTCAGCTGACTTCACCAGAGAACCTTCCAGCCAGAGACTGTTCCAAAAGGCCTCTCTCAAGAGATTCTTCCCAAGCGGTCCTCATCAGAGATCCTCCAAAAGGCTTTCTCCAAAAGGATATATAACTCTATCAAGAGATTCTGTTTTTTCTTATATAGGGGTTTTTCTCCCATGTCACCTCCCCTAAGTCCCTACATCTACCAATCACTGTAGATGCTTTCCAAAGGACTGCCCATCTGAATTCCTGCTAAGTGGACAAATCTCCTCAGTAAGTCTGAATCAGAAAAAATGCTGCTGTGTCGACCAATCTCCTCAGTATGTCTGAACGAGAGAAAACACAGCTGAGTCAACTAATCTCATCAAGAGAAAACTTGCCCGACCCTTTTAGGTACCCAGCATCCCATTGTATCAATTCTAAAAACAGGCCTGGCTCAAAGAACTCCTTGCCCCACCATAAGCATGGATCCAAGTACTTTCTTTGTTTAGCAATGAGTTTTCTCCCCTAAAGCAGTCTTAAGTATGGGTGGAGTAGAGGTCCTCCCATTTCTGATCCTGGCGAGTTCTCATATCAAAATGGGGAATGTTTCTCAATAGGGAATTTGTTCCAATTAAGAATTTCCCTGATGGGGAAATTTTTAACATTCACAAGTCTGAGAGATTTCAAGATTTACAGCATGTATGTGTTTCCATTTAGATTATAATTACTGTGTATTTATGTTTTCTTGTGTCTGCTTACTTCACTACGTATTAGTTCATGTAGGTCTTTCTATGTTACTCTATTTTCATCATATATATCATTTGTCACAAAATAGGAACGTTGTATTACTTTTCATACCACAATTTGTTGTCATTTTCCAGTTGTTAGGCATCTATGTTTCTAATTCTTTGCTGAAACATGTTGTTGTATTGGATTTTCTTTTTTATCAATAATTTCCTTAGGGTATAAGTTCACTAATGGAGTCTCTGGTTCAAAAGGTATAGACAGTTTAGTCACTTTATTTGCATAATTCCAAAATTATTGTCTCTTTCCCAACATGACTAATATGGAGATAGGTTTTCTATGTGATATATACCTAATTGCTTGCCTTTTTAATGAGGAGGAGGATAGGAAAGAAAAGGGAGAGTTTAGAACTAAAAAAAATTAATGAATGTTAGAAATTGCCCTCCCATATAATTGGAAAAAATATTTTAAATGGTTATGCCATTTCATAGCACCACCAACAATGTATTAGTGTGTCTGCCTCTCCACAGCTTCTCCAACTTTCACAATTGACATTTTTTGGTCATATTTGCCAATTTGCAGGGTGTGAGATGTAACCTCAGAGTTGCTTTAATTTGAAATTCTATAATTAAGGATTTGGAGCATTTTTCATATGGCTATTATACTTTGTAGTTCTTCTTTTGATAACTTTGTTTATATCATTTGGCCATTTATCTCTTTCGGATGGGTATTCATTTTATATAAATATTTCTTGTTTATATGTCTTAGATGTTAAAATCTTATCAAAGAAATTTGACTCAAACATACATGCTTTTTCCCATTTGACCACTTCCCTTCTTATCTTAAATGTGTTAATTTTGTCTGTGCAAAATCTTTGTAGTATTGAATATATCATTTACCCTCAGATGTGAGAAATATATAATCTGCTTTTTTTCATTTAAGAAAATAATATGGCCTTTAATATTGAGATGATATCTCCATTTAGAATGTATTGTAAAATATAGTATAAATTCTTAGTCTAAACCTAATTTCTGCCAAACTGCTTTCCAGTTTTCCAACAAACACATAAGGAGTTTCACTGTACATATTTTATATTTTCCTCTTTATCAAACATTAGTTTATTTAGCTACGTTATTTCTGATTCTCCATTGCTTAATCTGTTCCATTGATCTTTCCCTAATTTTTAGCTAGTACCAAATGGTTTTGAAGACTCCTGCTTTATAATGTAATTTGAGGTCTAAAAGTGTTTTCCCCTATCATTCTTCTTTCATCATTTCCTTTGATATTTGTTTTCCTCTATCATTCTTCTATTATCATTTCCTTTTGTTTTTCCAAGTCAGTTTTACTATTATTTTATCAAGTCCCATAAAGTATCCCCTTGGTAATTTGATTGTAATAGCATAAAAACTACAAATTAATATTGGCAATATTGTCATTTTTATCATATTGATTGAACATTTTTCTATTATATAAATTATTCTTTATTTAAGGAGCATTTTATAATTGTACCTATACAAATCTTTTGGGTGCTTTGAAAGGCTAATCCCCATATTTTTTTTCAATTATTTAAAATGGGATTTCCCCTTCTATTATTGCTTTTTGTGGTCTATTATAATTATATGGCATTATAGTTGATTTTGAGTATAGACTTTTTTACCTGAATCTTTACTGAGGTTATTATTTCCTTTAATATCTTTGTTGATTCACTATTATTTCCAAGTATAACATCTTATCATTAGCAAATAAGGATTATTTTGTCTCTTCCTCATTTGTCTTTTTACCTTTACTTTCTTTCTCATCACATAGTGCTATTGTTAGCATTTTCAGAATTATGTCAATAGTAGTGGGGAGAATGAATATCATTTTCTTTTCATATATATTAGAAAAGGTTTTATTATATCTTAAAATTACACTTCATGCTCATTTTTAGTTTCATATAGACTTTTTATTATTTTTAAAGTCCCTCAATGCCTATATTTTGTAAGGTTTTTAGCATAAATGAGTGCTGTATTTTGTCTAAGATTTTTTTTTCTATTGAGATAATTATGAGGTTCAGGTTATTTTGGTTTTCAATATGATTAATTATATTGATTGCTTTTCTAACACTGAACCATTCTGACATCTCTAATATAACTATCATCTAGTCATAATGAATGATTTCTTGGATGAAATTATCATAGTTTGGCCAGATTTTAACAACTTTTGAGTCAATATTCATTAATGATGTTGGCATATAGTTTTCCTTCTGTGTTTTATCTTTCTCTCATTTAACTATTAAGACTATATTTTTTCTTATAAAATGATTCTTGTAGAGTGATTTCTTTCTCTGCTTTTGAAAATAATTTGAAAAGTGTGATTGCCAATTGTTCTTTAAATGTTTGGTAGAAGTATACTTCTGTGAATATTATGTGACCAGGTATTTACTGGTATTAAATTTAGTATTTACTCTGTACCTACCTCTCTTTCTCTCTCTCTCTCTCTCTCTCTCTCTCTCTCTCTCTCTGGAGTTCTTGTAATTTAGATATTTTGTACTTTTGAAGTTATTTCTCTATTTCTTTTGTGTTCTTAGTTTTGTTAGCATCTATGTTCTGATCCTTTAAAAAAATTTCTTGTGTTTCGTTGTGATTTCACCTTAGTCAGTTGCTAGTATATTAATTTTGTTTCTTTCCTTCTTTTTAATCAGATTTACTAAAGGTTTATTAATTCTATTAGTTCTTTCAAAGAATCAGCTTTTAGTTTTGTCATTTCTATGGGGAATATTGTTCCAATTCATCTATTTCAACTCGAATTTTTAATATCTCCTCCTTTGTCTTTATTTCAGAGTGATTTCTTGGTTTTCTAATTTGAAAATTTAAATTCATTTGAATAATCCTCTCTTTTTGTATTTTGTTCATGTATATTTCCCTTGAAGAGTACTTTAGCTGTATCCCAGGAAATATTGTTTCATACTCATTTTTTCACATAATTTTATGATTTGTTCTTTGACCTACTCATTTTTTATGATTTCCATATTAAGTCTCTATTTTAGACTATGTCTTTAGGTGGTAAGTCATTGAACAAATGATATTTGTATTGTACTGTACTCTGTAAAGGTTATATTTACTATTTCTGCTTTTTTACATTTATTTGCAAAATCTGTCTGTAAGTACATGGCCAATTTTTTAAAAGTTCCATGCAATATTGAGAAATATGTATATACAATAGGGCCCCTCTTCTATTGGGAGATATATTCTAAGACCTACTGGGGACAACTGAAACAATGAACATAAGCAAACACCTGCTGATCCCATATATATGTGTTCTGTCTTGCCATTCCTGCCCCTCAACTTGCCACTCCATCTCTCCCAGGGGGGGAAACCCTTTAAAAGTGAAAATGAAAAATAATGAAAGAAATGGGAAACAGTATGGCAAAAATTAGGCATAGACCAATATCTCATACCTTATACCCCTGTTGATGAACCTATGGCATACATGCCAAAAGGGGCTACCCCCTCCCCCTCTCCAAGAATGCCTGAGGACATTTCTACAGGACCCACACCTCTACCCAACAGCCAAATGGGAATGCTTCTTCCCTCCCCAGTCTAAGGTAAAGCAAGGGCCTCATATGTGGTGTGAGGGTTGCAGTTTGGTCATTCAAGCTCTAAAAGGTTTGCCATTACTGCCCTGTACAAACACAAGGTCAAAATGGGTATGTGATTTAGATGTTAAGGGTGATATTATAAGTAAATTAGGGAAACATAGAACAGTTAACTGTCAGATCTATGGAAAAGGAAAGAATTTATGACCAAACAAGTGATAAAGGACATTACAGGATATAAAATGAATAATTTTGACAATATTAAATTAAAAAGGTTTTGTACAAACAATACCAATGTAACCAAGATTAGAAGGGAAACAACAAAGTAGGACAGAATTTTATAAAAAATTTCTCTGATAAAGGTCTTATTTCTCAAATATACAGAGAAATAAGTCAAAATTTAAGAATATAAGTCATTCCCCAATTGACAAATGGTCAAAAGATGTGAATAAGCAATTTTCAGATGAAAAAATCAAAGCTATCAATAATACATGAAAAAATATTCTAAATCCCTCCTGATTAGAGAAAGACAAATTAAAACTACTCTGAGTTAACATCTTATACTTTTCAGATTTTACAATGTGGCAGGAAAGGAAAGTGGTAAATGCTGTAGGGGTTGTGGCAATATTGGCAATGTGGCAAATTCTGAGGGAATTATGACAAAGAATGCTATCTACCCCTAGAGAAAGAACTGTTGAAGTCACAATGCAAATAAAAGCATGTTATTTATCAAACTTCGATTTATTTGGGTTTTTGTTTGGGGATTTTAGTTTTATATTATTATTTTCATGCAAAAATGAACAATATGGGAATATGTTTTTATAGGGAAAATGTGTTGGGGATTGAAGAATAGGAGATACTGAAGGTTTTTTAACAGGGGACGGAGGAGTTGAAGGGAGAGAGGAAATATGGCTACCTGTGAGTTAAAGGAGATACCCCTGCTGAGAGGCTATTTTTGAAAAATGGGATTCCCAAGAAATGGGCTACTTATGATAGCCTGAGGGGATGTCTTCTCTAAGGATTGATGTTGAAGATACCCCAGAGTAGGTAAGCACGGACCATCCTGAGGGACAAGCCTCCCCCAAGACCAAGGTCACCCAGCAGGGGTCCAATAAGGACTGTTTATAGTTGAATGGCTGTCCTGAGATTCAGCTCCCTCTATGTCCCCTGAAATGATAGTCCTCTTATCTGACTGCGGTTATTTAAATAAAGATGAATTTTAATAACAAGCTTGGATTAGGGAGGTATCAGGGAAGAGGGAATTGGGATTTCCCTAGATTGGGTTTGAGTCTCTCTCAGCTTTTTGAGCTGAGGCCAGGCATTGTAGGCTGGTGGAGGGTTTCTTTTATTCCTGTCTATGATAATCTGGGCTAGTTTTCTTAAATTCAAAGTATTGGCAGTAGACATCAAGTTCTGACTTTCAGAGCTGGTTGGGCCTATCTCTTCTAGCTGATGTCCATAAAGACTGGCCTTACAGTTCGAACTGCTTCCCTTAAGTCCTTCTGTCTGGTGACACAATCATAGGAATCCAGGTAGAGCACACAGTTAGGAAATTCAGGAATAGAGGCATTTCTATCCCCAGAAAGGGAGAGAGTCTCCTTCCAGTCCCAGGGCCAGGAAGAGAGAGTGTCATGAGACCAGCTGCCACTCCCAGTTTCCCCTTCCCCCACCAACTGTCATTCTTGTCAATATCTTCTCTCTAACATGCCAACTGCTTGTTACACCTGATTGGCAGAAAGTCCAAACCTTGCTTTAGTTGTCCTTTCCACAATCATCCCTTTTTTTTGTCATGACCTTCCCAAGGTCACTCATTTTTATTATAGTTACCAATACACTAAATCTAATTTCTAACTATTTCCCCCCAAATAATAAACTTCCCTCAATTACTCTATCACTATTCTATGCTAACTTTATCTACCCTGAGGAATTCTGTGCAGGAAAGTTTGGGTAAGAGTAGTTTTAGAGTTTTACAATAAATTTAGTACAATAAATATTTGAACAAAACCATTACAAAGAAATTTGAATCCTAGTGCTATTATTACTTACTCTTGCTAAGTTAAACTAAAACAGTTTTTGTATTTTAATCATCTATTATTATTTGCAAACTATTTTATCTATCTATCTATCTATCTATCTATCTATCTATCTATCTATCTATCTATTTCCATTAAACACAATTTCAGCATCAGCTTTATGACAAACAATTAAAAGTTTACTATCTGTAAATTCAGCTTAAATCTATTCCTAAGTATAACTGCCTATGCTATGCTTAATTTAACTTACTCCTAATCCATTCCAAATTTATTTTAGCTATTCTCTAAGTCCCTAGTCTAATCTATAACCTAATCTTATGTACAACATATATACATGCTATGCTAAATATTTACAGACTCTATCACTATGTTACTAACCTAATTATAGTATATACATTATTTATAGAGATTATTTACATATAATTCAATAATATACATAATTCCCTAATCTTGATGCCAGTCAAATAGCAATATCTATGGATCTTTCTGTTGCCTAAGACCTTATGCAACTAACTATATACATGTTTACATTTTGCATAAATACAATTTCAGACATTTGTTCATTTTAAACAAGGTCTCCAAATATTTCAGTTTGTGATTTCGTGTTTTGTGTCTATTAGTGTTGTGTTGAATTAATACTTATAAAGTTTCTTTAGATTTACACTTCTCATGTTGACTGATGGATCTCTTCTTTCTTCCAAGTTATGTAATGTTGCATGCTATTTCCATAATATGTGAAATTAATTTTGTTTTATGATTTCGATGCACTCAGCCTTACATGTAAGCTTTATTTTCCATTTGTCCTCTTCTTATATAAACAAATTTACAAAGTTCAAAGTGTTAGCTGTCCATTTCATCTCCCCCCCCCCTTTGTTTCTTCTTTCTAGTAGCTATTAAACAAATTTACAAAGTTCAAAGTCTTAGCTGTCCATTTCAGATTTTTCTTGTTTCTTCTCTCTAGCAGCTTTTCTTGATGCTTTTCCTCTGGGATGCTTTAAAATCTTTTCCTCTGGGCTGGTTAAAAATCTTTTTCCTCAGGGATGCTTTTCCTCTGGGATGCTTTTCCTCTGGGTTGGAAAGTTGTCTTCTTGCTGTGGCATGCTTGACTCCTGGAATCTTGTTGTCTCAAACATTATGTGTCACTATTGTTTCTTTGTGGTATACTTTTTGGTGTTAATCAGTTTTTGTTTTTATTTCTCAGCACTATCTTAATCTTCTATGTGTGTTATAGTGAAATTAAATTTTTCTGGTATTACATGGGAACAGTGGAACCATGAGTCTTTCCCTGCAATTTTATAGCTGTTGGGGTAGTAAGCAATACTTTATATAGTCCAATCCATTTTATGTCTATAGCCAATTTTCTATGGAAATTTTTTAAGTATACTTTGTCTCCTGGTTTGATTTTGTGCAAATTGTAATCCAGGGATACTGTTTGTTGTATCAAGCCCATTTCATGCAACTCTGTTATTCTTGTTTGTAAAGCTTGTATATATTTTGTTAATTGACCATCTGGTTTGTGAGAAGTTCTAAGTCAGAGAAAGGAAGGTGTGATAGGATCATTACATTGTTTGCTTCTTTCTCTGTTTTCTATCAGATACATAATTTTGTTCTACTTCTAATTCAGTGTCTTCTTCCTCAACCTCATACTTTTCATAAAGTTCTTGATAATTCTTGACTCTCAATGCCACCAGCATTTCTTCTAATGAGTTTGGTGTATTCTATGCCCTGAACTAACTCTTCTAGCAGGATCGTTTGTTCTTGATTTGAGTTGTTAATGAAATCAACTGTCTCCCACTCTTGTAAAGCTTTATGATCTTGATTGTAAAGTTTGATATATTCATAAGATTCTTGGTCTTCCTCCCTTTCTGAGTCAAATATCATTGTATGTAGTGGTTCTGTGTGATTTTGCCTGATAATGAATGTATAACCCAGATTAAGTTGCTTGCCAGCTCTGGGAAAGGGAGGGAAGAAAAGAAGGGGGACATTTTATATCATATATTTGGAAAACTTATGTGGAAATTTATTACATCTAATTGGTAAGAATAAAATATCTTTATAATAAAAAAGGAAAAATGATGTCATATCTTTTACCTCTGGTAATCTCTTGTAATTTATTTACTTTCATATTTTTTCCTTTTGTCTAACTTTCTGTTAAGTTTACCCAAACCTGAGAGAGTACTTGTGTTATTGTCTATATCTTCATGCAGCTCCATTAATATTTCCCTTATGAATTCAAATGTTAATGCATTGAAGAATATATATTTATTCTTTATATTGTTATCTATGATTCCTTTCAGCAAAATGTAATTTCCTTATTTATCCCTTTTTATTTTTAAATGTTTATTTTTATTTTGTCAGATAATATGATGGCAAATTCTGCTTTTTTTGATTCACTTGATGCCTAGTAAATTTTTTTCTGTCTTCCCAGTTTTATTTTATATACACCTCTAAAGTATATTATAATATAATATGATAAGGCATGTCTTGACTTAACACCATATAAAATAACAGTATAATGTAACATAATATTGTAACATAATTGTATATATATATATATATTTGTATATATATATAATAAAATTGTAACATAATAATGTAACATAATAGAATAACAACATTTCTTACAAACAATAGATTCTTGGGTATTTTCTAATCTATCCCTCTTTAAACCTTCCCACCTTTTCCTCATCTACTAACCTGTAAGCTCTACTTTTTCTAAAACACAAAAAAGGTCATTTTTCCCTCAAAGCTAACCCTGGACTTGATCCAAACACATCCTACATACTGCTCTATCTTCTTCCTCAACCTTCTTTTATGCACTTTCCCATTTGTAATGTAATCCTACAAAAAAGTTAATTCTTCTGTAGGCAGAGTATTGTACAGTTCAGTCCATAATGACCTTTGCCTGCCTCTTCATAAATATCTCAACCTAAATTGAGCCTTCATCCCTGTCTCCTTGTGTACATTTAAAAAGAAATCTCTTACTAGTTTGCTATCACTCTCTTGCTCTTGGCTTCCTTAGTTCTTGTATTTGCTCAACTCTCCTGCATTTCTATTTTTGAAGGTCCTCATAAAACAAAGAATCTCTTCATGCCTCATTTTCTTCCTAAGAATACTTCAAATATCCCTTCATAATTAAATATCTACCTTTTAGTAATTAAGGTTAATCTCATATTTGCAAGGTAGGTCACCTTAGGCTGCATTCTGAGCTCCATTGCTTATCTCATTATTTCCTGCATTTTGTGATGGATGTCCTTTGAATTTCCTTTGGTCTATATTTGAAGGTTTTTCTTCTGATCATTTGTGGAACTTCTTTCTGATCTCAGCTATTAAACTTAATCACTAGGTCTTAGAGTTTGCAGCCTTGAGTCTGTTTGTTTTCTTTTCTGGAGGTGTTATTCAGCCTCTTTTAGTTCTCTTTCAACATGACATTTCATTTTCTGGGTTCAGGAGTTCTGGACAGTTTTCTTATTATTTCTTACAATATTGTTTGGGTTTTTATTTTTTTTTTTTTACTTTTCATGTTGTTCTAGGAGATTTATAATCTTTGAGTTTTTTCTACACATCCTATTTTGACAGAAGTATATTTTGCTTAGATAGGAAGCTTAGTTTCTTCTAATGTATTTTGGGGAGTGAGTTTGCTTCTCCTCTTCTAGATTGTCATTCATTTCTATGTATTTGCATTTCCAATCCATTATTTTCTCTTCAAGTTCTTCGATTACAGATTCAGATTTTTTTCTCTTCTGTCACTTATTTTTGCTGTGAGGACATAAATTCTGTTCTCATAATTCTCACTGCTCTTTTAACCCACTCAGAAACTACATATTGTGGTTCCACATTCTTGTCAAATTCCACAGGGTCCTCTGTCTTATCAAGTGTTGGGTAATTTTCCTTTGTTTTGCAGAAGTTTTTGCTAGATTCCTGAACTTTTGGAGGCCATTTTCCCCTCTACTGTTAATGTTTTCCCTTTTGATTCATTGGCGCTCCATCTCATTGATCATGTGAACTTGAAGACCTAGTTGATATACACTTAGGTTCATTCTGAATGTCCCTTTTCATACTATGTAACAATGTAATTTTGTGTCAAGTCTTTGTGTTTTTAAAATATTAGGTTGTTACTTCTAATAACAATGATAATAGAGAACACACATAATGGTTTCAGGTTTACAGAGAGCTTTATATGAATGTGAAAATTGTCAAATTTAATGGAATTAAAGCATTCAGTAAATCTAGGAATTAAACATAAGGGTTAAAAAAAATACCATCCTGGTTATCTGCATATATCTTTCCTGCCACAAACATAAAGAAATCCTTGGGCTTGTGGGAAGCAACTCCTAAAAGGAATTCTTGGATTTTGTTTATTCATGTATTTATTTTAAACCTTTCTTAGAATCAAGACTAAGTATCCATTCCAAGTCAGAACAATAAGCACTTAAGTTAAGTGACTTGTCCAGGGTCACATAGCTAAGGAGTATCTGAGAACAGATTTGAAACCAGATCTTCCTGACTATATAACTGGCACTTTCCACTGTGATACCTAGCTATCCCTGATTCCTAGATTTTAAAATGAAATTACATTTAAGAATCTTGGATTCCAAAAAAAAAAAAGAATCTTGGATTCCATGTAAAGTTTTTGCCTTTCTGACTTTCCTCCTCATTAAAGAACATTTAAAAAAAATTTTATAATAGAGGCCCAACAGAATGTAAGCTCCTTAAGGGCAGGAACTGAAAACATTTCTTCTCTTATTTTCTACAGCACCCTGCAGGATGGTTGGCATGAAATAGGCGGTTAATTAATAATTGAATTGAATATTACATAATAGTCATAGAATTGAGTTGGAGAGTGGGTAATCAATTAATGAATATATATTAAGTAACTCAGTGCCAAGTGCTGGGAATACTGAGATAAAAATGAAGTGGGTCCTTTCCTCATAAAGCTTACATTCTATCAGAGAAAACAAAGTATTCACATATAATTAAATATCAGATATGTACAAATTAATTTGGAGGTGATTATTAGGAGCTGAGGAAATAAAGAAAGGTCTTATATAAGAGATAGTGCTAGAGTTGATCTCTGGAAGTAGGTATGTGTCCTTTTTCATACTTAAATTTTTTATACCAATTGCATGTAATAAAAAATTTCCACATAAGTTTTTTGAAATTATATGCTCCAAATTGTGCCCCTCCCTCTTTCTCTCCTTGCTCCTATAGCTGGCAAGCAATTCAGTTTGGGTTATATATCTATTAGAATACAAAACATATTTCAATGTTGTTCATTTTTGTTCAATCTTATAAAAACCATCCCCCCCCAAATATACCCAATTAAACAAGTGAAAAATCATATCCTTTCACCTGTATTTCTACTCCTATAGTTCTTGCTCTAGATAGCATTCTTTGTCATAAGTCTCTCAATTGTCTTACATCATTGTATTTCTGATAGTAGCTAAGTATATCCAAGTTGATCATTCCATTGTGTTGCTGTTACTGGGCTCCCTCCCCCCATGTGATATAGAATTACACATATTCCCAGGAAAAATTTCTACATTCAGCCTCCATTCATCTCTGTGTGGTCTCTGAAGAAAGAATTTCCAGAGCTAAAAGCTCATAATGTAAACAAATTTTAAAGAGGATGTTTTACTTACTTAGAAGACAAGCTTGTTGTCAAGGACATTAACATATCAATTATTTGTATACACTTGGCTGCTACTAATTACAAATGATTCTTATCCACTCAAGGTCTCCTCCCAGGCAACACTGGAATTGCAGCCACTTCAAAGTGATAAAACTGCATTTCTTTCAAATCTTATAGAACTCAGCTCTCTGACTAATTTCTGCCAGGCCTCCAACCCCCTGCCTCTCTCCAGTTCTGATTAGTGCAGCTTTGCCATATATACACTCAATGCTGTAAATATGTTGAATGTGTCCTCAAAAGGCATCCCTTTCCCCAAATTGTACTTTGTGATGCAGGAGAAATTGCATGACAGTAAACACAGCTGTCCTTGGTGCTCTTTACCCATTATAGAGCCCTTAAACTCTAGCCCTAGATGAGTTTGCCAACAAATGCTAACCCAAAGCAAGCATGGAAGCACACTCTGACAGACCTTGCCTTTTGGTCTAGATTTTTTTTTTCCATGTAGAAAGAAGTTGATGTCAGCTGGCATTGACTTCCCCAATAACATCTTCATATGCTGTGGCCCTGAGCTGAGATTACAGTGGAAATGTTTATGCATGTCAGTGAATAAGTGAGAGACTATGGAGTATAATAATTTCAGGAGAATGAGGAAGAGGACTTGAAAAGAGATTGATATATTTTGTGCAAGGAGTACAGGGAAATTTTAGAAGAAATATCCTCAAATGCTATTGCCATTGGTTTAGATTTCTTTACTACTACATAATGGGAAGATAGGACTCATTAGAAAAAACTCTGATATTGGGAAAGATTGAAGTCAAAAGGAAAAGGAGATAGCAGATGATGAGATGGAGAGAAAATGTCATGGAAGGGACAATTATGAGCTTGGAGAGACTTCAGGAGATAGTGGAAGACAGAAGGACTTGGCATGTTATGGTCTCTGGAGTTATGAAGAGTTAGGCACACCTGAACAACAAAAAATTAAATGGAATACAATTTGTATGGTAGATCCTATTTTGGAAATCTGACCAAGGGTTCTTAACCTGGGATCCATGAACTTTTGATTTTTACATCTTGATGGCTGTATTTCAATATAATTAGATTCTTTTGATCTAATAATTTTTATTGTATGTATTTAAAAGCATTTTTCTAGAAACAATAAGCAACTAGGTGGTCCATTGGACTCAGAAACAGGAAGACCCGAATTCATATCTGGCCTCAGACATAGTAGCTATGTGACCAAGAGGAAGTCACTTAACCCCTTTGTGCTTCAGTTCTTCATCTGTAAAATGAGCTGGAGAAGGAAATGACAAATCACTCTGGTGTCTTTGTCAAGCAAACACCAAATGGGATCATGAAGAGTCTGACAACAACAACAACAAAGATTATTTAGCAATTTGATTAAATGTATCACTACATTTAAAAGCATTATGTTGAGAAATGAGTCCATGACACAGCCTTTGTAGTAGAGGCTGCATAGTATAATAGAGATCAGTAAGTAAGACCTGTAATTCAAGGTTTGCCCTTGGCCCCTGTTGGCAATTTTACCAGGGAATTCGTCACTTCATTTCCCTGTGCCAGTAGAACAATGTTATCAAACAAAATAGAAATGGGACCATTAAGTCCTATATATGGGTCTCTGTGGGCCTACCTCAACATAGAAAACCATATATTAACAATATCTATGCTCTGTTGTATTTTGTGTGTGTGTTAAATATTTCCCAATTACATTTTAATCCACTTCAGCCTCACTTGGGAGTGTTCTCCAAGCTCAATCCTCCTCTCTCCTTCTATCTTATCTCCCCTCCCCAATCTAGCTTGAAATCTCTGCTCTGAGCAATTCTTTAAAATTACGGTTATAGATGAACATCCATCTGTACTGGTAAAAGGAATTCCATACTGGGTGTTGCTTACCTAGTTGAAATCACATTTCTTCTCCTTCCCTCTTTATTCCTTTCTCCTCCCTCTCCCCCACTAAGATATCCTTAATACTTGGCTTTGCTCAGCCATGCAGGAAGGGCAGAAGGAGCTGGTAATTGGTTTCCTGGTGTCATGGAGAAGAGAAGCTTTCCCATTACATATTTTGTTTTTAGTAAACAGGATGACAAGAATTGCTTAAGATATAGTCCTTTGCAGAACAATAAGAATAAATTTGTTCCAGAATACACCTGTCACTTTTAAAATATCTGTCCTTTTAGAAGGATAACTTAGGCAAAGTTATGAGTTAGAGTCCTTGGTTGGAAATTGCAATCCAGTAAAATGCATCAGAACTTACCCTGTATGAGACTTCTGGTCAAGATGGCGGCTTAGAGAAAGCTAAAGTTCAGATCTCCGGAAACCCTTCCCTACCAAACTCAAACTATATGCTCCTAAGGCACCAAAATTCAAAACAAACAACAGCATAGACCCCGGGAATCCTCCTCCTGGACCTGGACCTGGACCAAAAGGTACAGCCCCCCCAAAAGCCAGAACATGAGATCACTCGGACCTAAGGGGTAGGCAGAAGGAAGGTCCCAGGACCCATCCCACCAACCCAGAGCTCTGAGTCCGAGGCAGCAGAGGGAACCTCAGAGCCTCAGGGCCTTGGAGCTGAAGGCTGCATCCTGAAAACAACCTGACCCAGTCGCAGGGGCACCCAGACAGCAAGAAAGCAGAGAGAGACGGGGGGAGCCTGTAGCCCCCTGACCAGATCCTTCCATCTGAGTCTCACCAAAGGTCCCTGCCTCAGGGCATAGTCAGTCTGAGGTTAATCCTATCACCACCCCTCAGAGCTCCAGGAAGCCAAGGCCCCTCCCCCCTCAGAGAGCAGGGTCTGAAATAACAGTAACCCTCAGGGCTGGCAAAAGGGCCTCGGGAGCCAGCTATTCTGAAGGCCACATCCTGAAAACAACCTGACCCAGTCGAGGGGGCACCCAGACAGCAAGAAAGCAGAGAGAGACGGGGGGAGCCTGTAGCCCCCTGACCAGATCCTTCCATCTGAGTCTCACGGAAGGTCCCTGCCTCAGGGAATACTCAGTTCAACCCAGAGAAAGTTAATCTTATCAGGAGCCCTCAGAGCTCCAAGAAGCCTCTGCCCCTCCCCCCTCAGAGTGCTGGCTCTCCTGGCCGGCTAAGGCACAGAAACAAACACCCCGGGGAAAGGGCCAAGCCAGGCTCAAAGCATGGAAGTAAGGCAATGGAGAAGCATCGGGAGGGAACTGAGGAGGGCAGTAACACAGAAACACCAACAATTCCTGGCTTCCCCAGGAAGACAGAACAACAACTGCATAGAACTGACAATCTGCCTAGGGCTAAAACCTCTGAACACCAAACAGAGATAAGAAAAGCTAGTCCTCCCCACTCAGATAGAGATGGCAAATTACACTGAAGCACAAAAGCCCCAAAATTCCAAGAAAAACAAGAAGAAGGGGGCAACTTTGGACACATTTTATGGAGCAAAAATACAAAATACAGAGGAGATAGAAGAGAAAACACAAGCAAATGCTCTGAAACCTTCCGAAGGAAACGGAAACTCTCCACAAACCCATGAAGAATTTGAATCGGAAAGGATCAAAAAGATGGAAGCCTTCTGGTAGGAAAAGTGGGAAATAATGCAAAAGAAATTCACGCATCTACAAAACCAGTGTGACCAAACTGAAAAGGAAAACCAGGCTTTAAAGTTCAGAATTAGGCAACTCGAAGACAATGAGCAGGTAAAAGAGCAAGAATCAATAAAGCAAAGCCAAAAGATCAAGAAATTAGAAGAGAGCATAAAATATCTCACTGACAAGGTGACAGACTTGGAAAATAGAGGAAGAAGAGATAATTTAAGAATAATTGGACTTCCAGAAAAGCCAGAAATAAACAGCAAACTCGACATCATAATACAAGATATAATCAAAGAAAATTGCCCAGAGATTCTAGAACAAGGGGGCAATACAGCCACTGACAGAGCTCACAGAACACCCTCTACACTAAATCCCCAAAAGACAACTCCCAGGAATGTAATTGCCAAATTCCAAAGCTCTCAAACAAAAGAAAAAATCCTACAAGAAGCCATAAAAAGACAATTTAGGTATAAAGGAATGCCAATCAGGGTCACACAAGACCTTGCAAGTTCCACTCTGAATGATCATAAGGCATGGAACATGATTTTCAGAAAGGCAAGAGAGCTGGGTCTTCAACCAAGAATCAGCTATCCAGCAAAACTGACTATATACTTCCAAGGGAAAGTATGGGCATTAAACAAAATAGAAGATTTCCAAGTTTTTACAAAAAAAAAGACCAGGGCTCTATGGAAAGTTTGATATCGAAAAACAAAGAGCATGGAATACGTGAAAAGGTAAATATGAAGGAAAGGGAACAGGAGAAAAATGTTATCTTTTTCTTTTACCCAAACTCTCTTCTATAAGGACTACATTTATATCAATCTATGTATACTAACATGCGGGCCAAATGTAATGTGTAAATAGGGGGAAAAGAAAGACCAAATAGAATAATCTTTCTCACACAAAGATCCACACAGGAAGGGGAAGGGAAGAAAACTCCTATAAGAAGGAGAGGAAGAGAGTTTTTACTTAAACCTTAATCTCAGGGAAATCAACTCTGAGAGGGATGAACATCCAGATCCATTGGGATCTTGAATTCGATCTTACCCAACAAGGGAAGAGAGAAGGGAAAACCAAGGGGGGAGGGGGAAGGGAACACAAAAAAGGGAGGGAAGAAGAGGGGGAGGGGGGAACAAAAAGGGAGAGGCTAGAAAGGGAAACATATCAAGGGAGGGGACAAGGGGGACTGATTTAAAGTAAATCACTGGACTAAAAGGTAGAGCTGAAGAAGAAAGGTTAGAATTAGGGAAGGATATCAAAATGCCAGGGAGTCCACAAGTGACAGTCATAACATTGAACGTGAATGGGATGAACTCACCCATAAAACGTAGACGAATCGCAGAATGGATTAGAATCCAAAACCCTACCATATGTTGTCTTCAAGAAACACACATGAGGCGGGTAGACACCCACAAGGTCAGAATTAAAGGATGGAGTAAGACCTTCTGGGCCCCAACTGACAGATAGAAGGCAGGAGTTGCAATCATGATATCTGATAAAGCCAAAGCAAAAATAGACCTGATCAAAAGGGATAGGGAAGGTAATTATATTTTGTTAAAAGGGACATTAGATAGTGAGGAAATATCACTAATCAACATGTATGCACCAAATAATATAGCACCCAAATTTTTAATGGAGAAACTAGGAGAATTGAAAGAAGAAAAGACAGTAAAACCATATTAGTGGGAGACTTAAACCAACCATTATCAAATTTAGATAAATCAAATCAAAAAATAAATAAGAAAGAGGTAAAAGAAGTGAATGAAATCTTAGAAAAATTAGAATTAATAGACATATGGAGAAAAATAAATAGGGATAAAAAGCAATACACCTTCTTCTCAGCACCACATGGCACATTCACAAAGATTGACCATACAGTAGGTCACAGAAACATGGCACACAAATGCAGAAAAGCAAAAATAATAAATGCATCCTTTTCAGATCACAAGGCAATAAAAATAATGATCAGTAATGGTACATGGAAAACCAAATAAAAAACTAATTGGAAATTAAACAATATGATACTCCAAAATTGTTTAGTTAGAGAAGAAATCATAGAAACAATTAATAATTTCATCGAGGAAAATGACAATGGCGAAACATCCTTTCAAACCTTTTGGGATGCAGCCAAAGA
This sequence comes from Monodelphis domestica, assembly GCF_027887165.1. Lineage (NCBI taxonomy): Eukaryota > Metazoa > Chordata > Mammalia > Didelphimorphia > Didelphidae > Monodelphis > Monodelphis domestica. The sequence goes on along the minus strand of NC_077229.1, from coordinate 174,837,844 downwards.
GGTAATCAGAGGTAAATTCATATCCCTGAGTGCATATAGAGATGAATCAATTGGAAATGCAAATAAAAAACTCAAAAGCGATCAAATTAAAAACCCCCAGCAGAAAACTAAACTAGAAATCCTAAAAATTAAGAGAGAAATTAATGAAATTGAAAGTGATAGAACTATTGATTTAATAAATAAGACACGAAGCTGGTACTTTGAAAAAGCAAACAAAATAGACGAAGTACTGGTCAATCTAATTAAAAAAAGGAAGGAAGAAAAGCAAATTAACAGCATCAAAGATGAAAAGGGGGACATCACCTCTGATGAAGAGGAAATTAAGGCAATCATTAAAAATTACTTTGCCCAATTATATGGCAATAAATACACCAATTTCGGTGATATGGATGAATACATACAAAAATACAAACTGCCTAGACTAACAGAAGAAGAAATAGAATTCTTTTTTTTTTTTAAACCCTTACCTTCCATCTTGGAGTCAATACTCTGTATTGGCTCCAAGGCAGAAGAGTGGTAAGGGCTAGGCAATGGGGGTCAAGTGACTTGCCCAGGGTCACACAGCTAGGAAGTGACTGAGGCCAGATTTGAACCCAGGACCTCCCGTCTCTAGGCCTGGCTCTCAATGCACTGAGCTACTCAGCTGCCCCCAAGAAATAGAATTCTTAAATAATCCCATATCAGAAAATGAAATCCAACAAGCCTTCAAAGAACTTCCTAAGAAAAAATCCCCAGGGCCTGATGGATTCACCAGTGAATTCTATCAAACATTCAGAGAACAGTTAACCCCAATACTATACAAACTTTTTGACATAATAAGCAAAGAGGGAGTTCTACCAAACTCCTTTTATGACACAAACATGGTACTGATTCCAAAACCAGGCAGGTCAAAAACAGAGAAAGAAAACTATAGACCAATCTCCCTAATGAATATAGATGCAAAAATCTTAAATAGAATACTAGCAAAAAGACTCCAGCAAGTGATCAGAAGGGTCATCCACCATGATCAAGTAGGATTTATACCAGGGATGCAGGGCTGGTTGAATATTAGGAAAACCATCCACATAATTGACCACATCAACAAGCAAACCAACAAGAATCACATGATTATCTCAATAGATGCAGAAAAAGCCTTTGATAAAATACAACACCCATTCCTATTAAAAACACTAGAAAGCATAGGAATAGAAGGGTCGTTCCTAAAAATAATAAACAGTATATATCTAAAACCATCAGCTAATATCATCTGCAATGGGGATAAATTAGATGCATTCCCAATAAGATCAGGAGTGAAACAAGGATGCCCATTATCACCTCTACTATTTGACATTGTACTAGAAACACTAGCAGTAGCAATTAGAGAAGAAAAAGAAATTGAAGGCATCAAAATAGGCAAGGAGGAGACCAAGTTATCACTCTTTGCAGATGACATGATGGTCTACTTAAAGAATCCTAGAGATTCAACCAAAAAGCTAATTGAAATAATCAACAACTTTGGCAAAGTTGCAGGATGCAAAATAAACCCACATAAGTCATCAGCATTTCTATATATCTCCAACACAGCTCAGCAGCAAAAACTAGAAAGAGAAATCCCATTCAAAATCACCTTAGACAAAATAAAATACCTAGGAATCTATTTCCCGAGACAAACACAGGAACTATATAAACACAGGAACTATATGAACACAACTACAAAACACTCTCCACACAACTAAAACTAGACTTGAGCAATTGGATAGGACGAGCCAATATAATAAAAATGACCATCCTACCCAAACTTATCTATCTATTTAGTGCTATACCCATTGAACTCCCAAAAATTTTTTTTACTGATTTAGAAAAAACCATAACAAAGTTCATTTGGAATAACAAAAGATCAAGGGTCCAGGGAAATAATGAAAAAAAAAAAAACACAAATGATGGGGGCCTTGCAGTCCCAGACCTTAAACTATATTACAAAGCAGCAGTCATCAAAACAATTTGGTACTGGCTAAGAGACAGAAAGGAGGATCAGTGGAATAGACTGGGGACAAGCAACCTCAACAAGACAGTATACGATAAACCCAAAGATCCCAGCTTTGGGGACAAAAATCCACTATTTCATAAAAACTGATGGGAAAATTGGAAGATAGTGTGGGACAGATTAGAAATAGAGCAACACCTCACACCCTACACCAAGATAAATTCAAAATGGGTGAATGACTTAAACATAAAGAAGGAAACCATAAGTAAATTGGGTAAACACAGAATAGTATACATGTCAGACCTTTGGGAGGGGAAAGACTTTAAAACCAAGCAAGACATAGAAAGAATCACAAAATGTAAAATAAATAATTCCAACTACATCAAATTAAAAAGCTTTTGTACAAACAAAACCAATGTAACTAAAATCAGAAGGGAAACAACAAATTGGGAAAAAATATTCATAAAAACCTCTGACAAAGGTTTAATTAGTCAAATTTATAAAGAGCGAAAATCTATTGTACAAAAATCCAAGCCATTCTCCAATCGATAAATGGGCAAGGGACATGGATAGGCAGTTTTCAGATAAAGAAATCAAAACTATTAGTAAGCACATGAAGAAGTGTTCTAAATCTCTTATAATCAGAGAGATGCAAATCAAAACAACTCTGAGGTATCACCTCACACCTAGCAGACTGGCTAACATGACAGCAAAGGAAAGTAATGAATGCTGGAGGGGATGTGGCAAAGTAGGGACATTAATTCATTGCTGGTGGAGTTGTGAATTGATCCAACCATTCTGGAGGGCAATTTGGAACTATGCCCAAAGGACTATAAAAGAATGTCTACCCTTTGATCCAGCCATAGCACTGCTGGGTTTGTACCCCAAAGAGATAATGGAGAAAAAGACTTATACAAAAATATTCATAGCTGCGCTCTTTGTGGTGGCCAAAAATTGGAAAACGAGGGGATGCCCTTCAGTTGGGGAATGGCCGAACAAATTGTGGTATATGTTGGTGATGGAATACTATTGTGCAAAAAGGAATAATAAAGTGGAGGAATTCCATGGAGACTGGAACGACTTCCAGGAAGTGATGCAGAGCGAGAGGAGCAGAACGAGGAGAACATTGTACACAGAGACTAATACACTGTGGTATAATCGAACGTAATGGACTTCTCCATTAGTAGCGGTGTAATGTCCGTGAACAATCTGCAGGGATCTAGGAGAAAAAACACTATTCATAAGCAGAGGACAAATTGTAGGAGTGGAAACACCGAGGAAAAGCAACGGCCTGACTACAGCAGTTGAGGGGACATGACAGAGGAGAGACTCTAAAGGAACACTCTAATGTAAATACTAACAACATGACAATGGGTTCGAATCAAGAACATATGTGATACCCAGTGGAATCACGCTTCGGCTATGGGGGGGGGGAAAGAAAATGATCTTTGTCTTTAATGAATAATGCTTGGAAATGATCAAATAAAATATTATTAAAAAGAAAACACACACACACACACAAAAAAGAATTTACCCTGTATGAGGTCCTTTCCTGGATGGGTAGGCATACACATGAAAATGCAATAAAAGCAAAATACTTATTAAAATGTAAATACAATGACTGAATTCCTGATATACAACATTCTCTCTTGGCCCCTCAGGCCCCAGGTGAACTCTGAGCTAACGTATTTTATCACTTTCAGGTCCATCATATCACAGAAATGGACAAAACTTCAAAGGAAGCCATTGGTTAGCTGACATTTTTCTATGGCAATTGCTGGCACATTCTCCAACATAGAAGGGTTGGAGCTTGCTTTTCTACGAAGTTGAATTCATGGTGCCAGAGATCCTTTTTATTTTAGCACCTTAGTTTATGTAATATTTTAAAAAATCACAAAATTATAGGAAAGCCATGATATAGGCTTAATGAAGAAACATAAAAGAAAACTGGAGGAAAGCAAATCTCTTCTAAACTTTTAAAAAGCCCATTCTTTTCTTCTATGCACACTTTCTTTTTTTCTCCCCTTTCTAAATATTTATTTATTTCAATACTTGTCTTTGGATCTCTAAGCAGGACCAAACCTTACCAGTACACTTAGGAGCTGATTCTGAAGTTAGGGGTATTCCATTGTAAGATGGACTTATGGCCCTTTTATACAATAATTTTCTGTGGTGTTTATTTCTTGGGGTCTATACTCTCTGAGTGGACACAGTGTGGTATTTACCAATCAAACCTCTGTATGCCAAGGTCCTTCCATGTTCCCTGTGATATCTAGAGATAACAAGAACACTTTGAGAGCATACAACAGGTACTGCCAAGGACCAGGGAATAAATAAGTTTGACAAGGACAGGAGAATGTTTGCCTCCTGACCCTATAGTTCAACCTTTAAAAGGATGCAGTTCTTAAAAAATGAACAGCAACTCTAACTCAGTAATGAGAGAAGATAACCATGGTAGCATAACCCTGAAGTTATTTGACATGGGCACTAGAAAAAATTTTGTCTACTTGTAAGCAGCCAAAATAAGTCCTAATGGAAAAAGGGAAGATGAGTGTAAAATCTTCAATCACAAAACAAAAACAAAAAACACAGATGCTAGGGACTAGTAGTGATTTGAATCCATGATATTTTTATTTCTTAAAAAAAAAAAGTTATGATACAGAATAGTGGCCCAGTGGATGGAATGCTAGGCCTAGAATCAGGAAGACTTGAATTCAAATCCAACCTCAGATACCTATTATGTAGGTGAGCTTGGGCAAGTCCCTTAACCTCGTTTTGGCTTACTTTCTTCAATTATAAAATGGCGGTGGTAATAGTGCCTATTTCCTGGGGTTGTGAAGACTTAATTTGTAAAAAAACACCTAGAACAATGCCTGGCACATAGTAGGTGCAATATAAGTACTAACTAGCATTATCATTACTATTCATATTTTTCAGTTATGAAAAAATATTGCCTACAAAACAAGCTATAATTTTAAAAAATATTTTCCCTCAACTACATGAAAAAAACAATTTTAACCTTCCTTTTTTAAGTTTGAGCCAAATTCTCCCCCTCCCTTCCTTTGTCGCACCCCAAGGTGGCTAGCAATCTGATAGAGGTTTTTCATGTATAATTGTGTGAAAAACATCTTTCCATATTAGTTACTTTGTGAAAGAGAACTCAAGCAAACAAAAGTAATGAAATAAAGTGAAATATAGTGTGGCTTGGTCTGCATTCAGACTCCACAGGTCTTTCTCTGGAGGTGGATGGCATTTTTAGACATGAGATCTTGAGGATTTTCTTGGATCACCATATTGCTATGAAGAGCTAAGTCATTCATAAATGTTCATCCTATAATATTGTTGTTACTTTGCTCAGTTCCCTTTGCATCACTTCATATTGATCTTTCCAGGTTTTTCTTGAATTATTCTTCTCATCATTTCTTATAGCATAGTAGTATTCCATTGCAATCATATACCACAACTTGTTCAGCCATTCCCCAACTAATGGCTATGCCACTGCAAAAGAGCTGCTATAAATATTTTTGTACAAACAAGTACGTTTATGGGTTTTTTATCTCTTTGGGTTACAGACCTCGTAGTAGTATTGCTGGTTCAAAGGGTATGCACAGTTTGGCCATAGTTCCAATGACTCTCCAGAATGGTTGGATCAGTTCACAACTCCACCAGCAGCATTAGTCAGACAGTGATTTTCATCCTTGGAAATTTCATCAGGATAAATTAACATCTGTTTCTCAACTATAGTGAAGTAGTTGCAGAAAATTGTAATCATTCATTCATTCATTCATGTATTTATCTTTCCATTCATTAATAAACTTTTTTAAACCCTTACCTTCCATCTTGGAATTAATACTATGTATTGGTTCCAAGGCAGAAGAGTGGTAAGGACTAGACAATGGGGGTTAAGTTCCTTGCCCAGGGTCACACAGCTGGGAAGTGTCTGAGGCCATATTTGAACCTAGGACCTCCCATTTCTAGGCTGGCTCTCAATCCATTGAGCTACCCAGCTGCCCCCAATTTAATAAACTTTTATTACATGCCTGATACAGTTATTTAATAAAATGGACCCAGAGTATTCTGGAATGGAAATTAACAGGGAGCAATGGATAGAATCCTGAATTTGATATCAGAAGGCCTTAGGTTCAAATTTTTCTCCATTCATTTAATACTTGTGTAACCTTGAGCCACTGCACATCAGTCTTATCATCTATAAAATAAGAAGGTGAAGGACCATTCCCCAACAGATACATGGTCAATTATTATAAACAGAAACATTCCAAAGGAAGATATCCAAAGCATAAATATCCATATAAAAAATACTCCACTAATCAGAGAAATATGAATTTTAAAAAATTCAGAGGTTCTACCTCACTCTCATCAGGTGACAAAGTTGACAAAATAAGACTGGCAAATTTTGAAGGGAAATAGGCATACTGATGCACTGTTGGTAGAACAGAGAATTTATTCTATCCACTAGAAAGCAATTGTAAAGATGGCCAGAGATTACTGAATTCCACATTCTTTTGTCCCTACTATACAACCTATACCCCCCAAAGGAATCAAAGTAAGAGGACAAGAATCCTTATATATAAGAATATTTGTAGTCACTCTTATTGTAATAGTCCAAACATGAAAATAATCAAAAGCACAGCTTTAGGGGAATATATAAACAAATTGTGGCATCGAAATGTAATGAAATATTTATTGGTACACAAAAAAAAATGACAAAGTGGATAGTTTCAGAAGAAATTAGGAAAACCTCTATGATATGATTCAAAGTGCAATAAAAAGAACTAGGAGAACAATTTATACAATGACAACAGCATTAAAAAGAAATACAACCAAGGTGACGATTTGTTTTGCTGGACTGGTTGTATTTATTTGAAGATTTTTATTTTTTAAATTATTCTTATGAGAAGGAGGAATAAACACATTAATTTCTTTTAAATGAAGGGTTGTATCACGTGACTCTGAGGACCCCTCTGACTATATATCTATGGACATTTGAGCTATGAAAGAAAAATTATTGCTTTTTCAGGATTAGTCAGTTGACCCAAAGTGTTAAAGGTTCAAGTTCAACACAATCTAAGCCCTGTTTTTTATTTATGCTTCTCAAACACAGGTGGGAATGAGACTAGTTTGTACAGGCAAACCACTTTGTAGGGTCCCACAGGGAAGCCCCTGGTCATAAGGGAATTATTAGATCATCTTTATTTCTTCAACCTTCTAAACAGAAATTGCTATTTTAAGACTTTAAAGGGAAACTTATTTGTTCTGAACAATTTGACTCTTTGTACTATTGATTTGTTTTTACGCAGAAATAGATTTAAGCAACTAAAGGAATGAGTCGAGCCAAGAAAAGCTGGGAAGCTGAAATCAATGGTTTCATCATCTCAATACTAATTTGTCACCATATACTTTGTGGCTTCCAGCTATATATATACTGATGTCTTTATTCTGATGATACCTTCTGCCTTGGGTCTAATTCTAGAGAATGGACCTTTAGTTTGGCCTTCATTCAGGACTTTTTTTTTGTTTTTGTCTGGGATGTTGTGCTTTATTTCATCTAGGAGCCCTGAATGTGTGGGGGACTATTCATATTATGGCTGTCTTTGCTGCCATTCCTATCAAAAGCAAGACCTATTTGTGCTAAACAGAATAATTCAGAAACAATCGATGCCAGCCCACTAGCAGTTTAATCTCAAGAACCACTGAATATTTGTGAACAGAGAATTTATATGCATCATGTCCCATTATTCACAAATTCACAAAGCTTTTTGGATTTCCACCATACATATATATATATATATATATATATATATATAAAGCTCATTCTCTCCTCCATTTACCATATTCCTTATAATAGGTTTCTTGTCTTTACTCGAAACACCATGGTTCCATTCTTGGGTCTGGCTCCTACTCTGCCCCTTTCAACATTCCCTCCATTTCCCCATACCACTTGTGATGATGCCTCTTTAGACTTTGAGGAAGGCATAAAGACTATGGAAAGAAGTTATTTCCATTTGCAGTCTCGGTCCTTATCCAGTCTTAGAGACATGTAAACATTTTACCAAATCACTTTAATTATTAGATTTCTCAACTTCTCTTTTTTTTCTTTCTGTGGTCCTATCATCTACAGCATGCGGTGCTATTAATGCTCATACATTCTGGCTACAGGGGCTACCATATGTCTATTACCTTTCAAGTGACAGAGACAGAAAAAGAGAAAGGTAGTCTCATCTGTGTGAGATTTAAAATGGTTGAGGTCTTAAACTGTAGTGAGTTAAAATGATGGAAGATATAAATTGTGATAGATATAAGAGAGGGTGAGTAAATTTGACCACAGAAAATATGTTTCACTACAGTGTCTTGAGTTTTAAATCAAATATAAGGTGGTCGCCAGGGAAATATTCCCAATTATTCAAATACCCAAGTCAACTGGGTTTTATAGCGATTTTTAATTAATAATATAATGAGGAATTAGAGAAAGAGTAGGAAAGGAATAATTATGAAGGGCCTCAAGCCAATATGGCCTAGACCTGAGTCTTAAGAGAGGGAATCAGTCAGTCAGTCTTTTAACACTCACCACAAGGTCTGCCTAAATAAGGATTCTAGTGACACCAGGCCAGCTCCATCTCAGCTGACTTCACCAGAGAGCCTTCCAGCCAGAGACTGTTCTAAAGGGCCTCTCTCCAGAGCCTCCAGAGGGACAGAGTCCTCTTAGAGGAGCTCCAGCAAGACCTCCTTAGAGAATGTCCACCAAGAGCTTCCCTTCTCCAGAGCCTCTCTCAAGAGATTCTTCCCAAGCGATCCTCATCAGAGATCCTTCAAAAGGATTTCTCCAAAAGGATATCCCCTCAAGAGATTCTGCTTTTTCTTATAAAGGGGTTTTTCTCCCATGTCACCTCCCCTAAGTCCCTACATCTACCAATCACTGTAGATGCTTTCAAAGGACTGTCCATCTGAATTCCTGCTAAGTGGACAAATCTCCTCAGTAAGTCTGAATCAGAAAAATGCTGCTGTGTCGACCAATCTCCTCAGTATGTCTGAACGAGAGAAAACACAGCTGAGTCAACTAATCTCATCAAGAGAAAACTTGCCCAACCCTTTTAGGTACCTAGCATCCCATTGTATCAATTCTAAAAACAGGCCTGGCTCAAAGAACTCCTTGCCCCACCATAAGCATGGATCCAAGTAATTTCTTTGTTTAGCAAGGCATTTTCTGCCCTGAAGCAGTCTTAAGTATGGGTGGAGTAGAGGTCCTCCCATTTCTGATCCTGGCGAGTTCTCACATCAAAATGGGGAATGTTTCTCAATAGGGAATTTGTTCCAATTAAGAATTCCCCAATGGGGAAATTTTTAACATTCACAAGTCTGAGAGGTTTCAAGATTTACATCTGAGACTCCAACACTGCCTATAGACAACTTTGAGTAACTTTTTATCAGTCCCCTTCTTGGTTAACAGATTAGCCTGGTGGGGAAATAGACAGCTAGCAACAGGAGACACTGCCCCTATCCCTTACCCCTATGCAGAGACTTATGGAAGTCCTTGCCCCATCACTTCCAGAAAAGAGATCACTTAGCCCTACAAGGGTGTCTTGTATGCACTCTCATTTCTGGCTCATCAGCTGATCAAAAAACATATGGTAAGCATAAGCTCTGAAGAGGAGGGTTGATTCCCTTCCTTTGTCCCATCTTATCAAGTACTTCCGGAAAGCAAAATCACCAAACTTGTATGTTCCCAGAGGAACTATCATTTATTATCTGCTCTCTTTTAAGAAAATAACTTAGGGAGATTGTCCAGATCCCATATTTGTAGTGGGTCTTGAGAGTTTCTAGTGCTTGTCTTAGCGTTTTAAAAATGTAACCAGACCACTTTGTGTGTTAAATCACTCAGCTTCCCCTTAATTTTCTTTCCTGAAGGTCTATGGTCTGCATCCTATGATGTTATAAATGTGGCATTCATTCTAACTGGCCATTGTCATCAGGTTCATTGCTCTTCACCTGTTTATTCTGGAAAAGAAGAGATTGGAGAAGGTGGATATGTTGGCTGTCTTTGAACAATTAAATATCTCTCACATGGAAGAAGGATTAGATATTTTGAGCATGGCCCCAGAAGGTAGAACTCAATTCAATGAGTGGAAGTTATAAAGAAGCTAATTCAGATGAATGTAAGCTAATAATAATAGCTAACATTTATATAATGCCTACTATGTGCAAGGCACTATACTAAGTACTTTAAGATTGCCTCATTTTATTCTCACAGCATCCCTGGGAGGTAGGTACTATTATTAGCCCTATTTTACAAATGAAAAAACTGAACTTGTCCAAGGTCACCCAGCTAGGAATGTCTGGGGCTATGCTTGAACTCAGGTCTTCCTGAGTCCAGGATAGGACAGTTCAGCAAGGGAATGTATTATAAAAATTAAAACTTTCCAAGAGTATGTCCAAGGGCTATGTCTGGAGGTAGTGGTATTCCTCTCTCATTAAAGGTTATCAAGTAGATTTCCTAGTGATCATTTATTGAGACTGTGGTAGAGGAACCAAATAATTGGTTCAGTTAACTGAGCCTCACAACTCTGAGTTTTCTTTGATTCTAAAATCTATGGGATTGACAACTGAATAAACCTTCTTCCTTTCTCTCTCATTCACTATTTACCTTGAAACTCACCTTCTCAGAAAATTCAGGTGACCTCATAACCTTAATCAGAGCCAAAGCATATAAAGGTGTGATGGAGATAAATGAGAAATCTAAGAAACAGACTATCCTGCCCCTTTTATGTCTTTTTGGCTTGTATTTTAATTTAACACAGGTACTAGTTGGTAAAAATATCCATTAGAAAACAATTCCAGTCATGGTGGTATATACCGATTATCCCTGCTTTGAGGCAAGAATGAAGCTGCTCAATTACTCGAGTTCAGGAGTTGAGTTGCCATTGCACCAAAGTCAGTTGGAGTCTGTATTAAATCAGGCAACAACATGGTGAGCACCTAGAAGCAGAAAACATCAGGTTGCAAATGGAGAAACAAACTATTCTATATTAGAAATGGAACATGTCAATACTTCTATGCTAATCAATAGTAAGATTGGACTTGTTGAGCTGCTACAAAGCTATACTTTTAGCCTAGGTGAGATAAGAAAATCTAGTTTCCAAAAAAAAAGTTTGTATTGACTTACAAGTTATTATAGAGTTTTAGAAAAGCTTGGGAAGACTCCTATGAACTGATACTAAATGAAGTAAGAAGAACCAGGAGAACATTGAACTTAGTAACAATATTATACTCATAATCAACTGTGAAATACTTAGCTACTCTGATCAAAATAATGATCTAAGGCAATTCCAAAGGACTCACAATGAAAAAAAAAATGCTATCTAAATCCAGAGAGGAAACCAGTGAACTCTGAGTGCAGATTGAAGCATACTTTTTTCACTTTCTTGCTTTGTTTGCTTTTTCATTTTTGCAACATGACTAATATGAAAAATGTTTTCCATGACTTCACATGTATAATTGATATCCTATTGCTTGCCTTCTTAATGGGTGGTGGAGGGGTGGGAGAGAAAGAGAATTTGGAATTCAAAATCTTTAAAAAGAATGTTAAAAACAAAGAGTAAGTTATAGAAGCTGTTTACCTCTCCTCCTTATTATCTCAGCAGACCCACAAGAGTTTGGCTTAAATTATTAAATTTTTCCTGAGCTATGTTTTACCTCTATCTTCCAAGATAATGACAGATGCCTATTTCTAACATTTTGATGAATTGTGAAAAACACTGAACTTGATAACAGAATATCTGAGTTTGAAGCACATCTCATATATTTATTAGCTCTGTGACCATGGAAATAACTATGAGAATCAGATTCATTATCATCATCATCATATAATAATAATAATAATAATAATAATAATAATAGTAATAATAGTAATAATAAAGAATATGCAATTTTTGGCTAAGGTGGCATTCTAGTTGGGAGACAAACTGCTCATCTTTCATATACTTGCTCCAACAAAACCCTAAAATTTGTACCAGACCAGATAATTATCAAGAAAGCCAGTGAAGAAGTATAGTAAGTGACCTCTTCCTACTTGGAATTACATATAAAGATGCCCAAAGCCAAAATGAAAGGGGTCCTATCAACAAAGCCTCAGGAGTAGCCTCCTAGCATGCCCAGAGTAGGAGCAAGGAGCTTGCAAGGTTCTGTTTGGGAAGCAAGAAAGCAACAATTGTAGAGGGATCCCCCCCAAAAAACTCTAGGGTAATCCTAGAAAGCCCCATGGAGAGGCAGTGGGCACAGAGCATCAGCCAGATTAATGAGCCACGGCTCCCAGATTCAGATCATTCCTTTCAGAACAAGATAACTAAGGTCCAGGGGTTCTAACCTCTGTAATACTCTGTCTAGAGATGCTAAAGAAGGTCCTGAAGATCTAGCATTATGGTCCTTAAAATTTTATAGAACATTAAACCCCAGAAATGGAGATTAATCCAGGAAACTATGTAATTCAATAGGAAATCCCACTGCAAAATGAGCCTACATTCAAGACAAAAGCTGCAGGGTAGCCAAGTGGCTCAGTGGATAGAGAGCCAGACCTGGAGATGGGAGATTCTGGGTTCAAATTTGACCTTGGGCACTTCTTAGCTGTTTAACCCTGGGCAAGTCACTTAACCCCCATTGCCTAATCCTTATTGTTCTTCTACCTTGGAACTAACACTTAGTATTGATTCTAAAACAGAATGTGAGGGTTAAAAAAAAGTCTAAAGCTGGAGAGATGAGTAAAGAAAACACCATCTAGTATAATTTTTTAAAATATAGATCTAAAGATCCCCTCTGCCCTCATAGCAAGAGTAGTTTTGTGACAACTGAAAAAAGAGAATCAAAGGGAAAAGAATATTTTCCACAAGGACTATAAGGATACTTGGGAGAAATAAAGCAAGAGAGACAAAATGAAATGAATGAAAACTATGAAAGAAAGAATTAGGAAAATGATAAGAGCAACTATGTTGCCTAGCTGCCCTCTGGTAATTTGTATTCTTAAAAATTTGTATTCTTAAAAATACTATAGGGTGGCAGCTGGGTGGTTCAGTGGATTGAGAGTCAGGCTTAGAGACGGGAGGTCCTAGGTTCAAATTTGACCTCAGACACTTTCCAGCTGTGTCACCCTGGGCAAGTCACTTAACCCCCATTGCCTAGCTCTTACCACTCTTCTGCCTTGGAGCCAATACACAGTATTGACTCCAAGATGAAAGGTATGGGTTTAAAAAAAAAAAAAAAGAATACAAATTACCACAATGGTTCAAATATAGGTCCCACCCTTTTTCTTCCTGAATCTAGCTTTATAAAATTTGATATTCACTTGTAATTGCTTTTATTTTAAAGTTGCCTCTATCTTTTTCCTCCAAAAGTAATCTAACTTTAGAATGTGATCTGTATTTGTACCAACATCTTTCATCTTGTCAGCATCCTTCTTCTGAGTTGTTTTGTCCCTTGCATTTAATCCTGTTACAAAGTTGTTTTGCACATTTGGTTATATCTTATAGCAAACTTGCCAGAATCATTTGGTGGGTTTTTTCTTTTTCCAAGCTGTAGGAAACAGAAAGATTTTGCAGAAGTGCATTTTGTTCTTCTGTTAAACTGGTTTGAGACCAACTCATTTGGGGGGTTCATTTAATTTTTTTCTGAACCGAAGCCCTGTTACCCACAAATGGAGATTAAACAACTCAGAACGATAAAAAAAATAAAGTCCTCCGTTCTGTTTGCTCTTGTCTAGTCAGAGTTAATGATTTGCTAGACTGAACATTTCAGTCTTATCATCGCTGTTGCTGTGTACCAGCAAGACTCTGTGACATTTAGCTCCTGATCGCCTTAGAGATCAACTCTAACTAGTCCAGCCTCACAATGCTTCTTTTTGCCCTGACTTCCCTTTCCTTATTCCCCTCTGGATCGCCTTCATTTTCCTGCCCTGTTTCTTAAAAACAGTCACACAAACTATAATCAGCAAGCTTGGCCCTGCGATAGAGATGAGAAAATGTGCTTTTCTCCCTTTGGTGCAGAGGTGGGGGAAACTTTGGGGATGTAACATACTGTCAAACTTGGTTGATTCCTCGATTAGTTTTGCTGAACTTTCTTTCCTCCACGTTTAAAAAAAATTTACTTATTATAACATATAACTCTTTTGGGGTGGAGACAAGGTAAGACATATAAGAAAAAGAATACAAAAAGAAAGCTATTAAAAAAGAAACAATGACCCAGGTAGCCATTCCAGGTTTAGCTTTCTAGTCCTTGCTGCTTCTTGCCTTTGGAATTTGAAGGAGATGGTAGACAATCAGGCGAGGGAAACAGGGACTTGAATAAGCAGAGAAGTTACATGTAGGCTTAAAGAACCACAAAATGTTATAGTGGGTAGTGGGTATTCAGTGGCCATCTGACCCAACTTCTATTAAAAAAGAAATAAAAATATTAATAGTTAACAGAACAGCTAGGTGGAACAATGGATATAGTACCAAGCATGAAGTCAGGAAGACTCATTCCTGAGTTCAAATCTGGCCTCAGGCAATCATTAACTGGATGTCCCTGGATAAGTCATTTAACCCCTTTTGTCTTAGTTTCCTCCTCCATGAAATGAGATGGAGAAGGAAATGGCAAACAGTTCCAATATCTTTGCCAAGAAAACCCCAGATGAGGTCAGAACATCAGATGTGACTGAAAAATGACTGAACAACAACAAAATATAATTCTTACTGTTTGCCAAGCACTTTGCTAAGTGCTTTATAGTTATCCCCTTTGATTCCCATAACAACCTTGGTAGGTAGGGGCTATTATTATACCCATTTTACAGATGGAAAAAAAAAAACCTGAGGCAAACAGAGGTTAAACAACTTACTCAAGGACACACAAGCTACTATGGGTCTGAAGTCTGATTATAACTCTTGTCTTCCTGACTCCAGGTTTAACATACTATCCACTGCACCACCTAGCTGCCAATATTCAATTGTAGATGAGAGAGGTACAGACTGCATTGCAAGGACTTGGTTTGCAAAGAAACCTCATGCAGGTAGAAAATGGAATGTTGCTGGCAAGGGGGGATGGGGCTAGAACCCCTAGCCAAGAAAAGCAGATGAACAGTTGGGGAGAGGGTTCTTCTCTTTTGAACCTGAAGGGAGAGGAGCATCTTACTGAGCTCAACCTGCTGTGATCCCTCATCTATCTGAAGAAATCAGATTAGCCATCCTTCTTCAGTAGTGGGTAGAGACTTTTTCCCTTTGGGAAAGATAAGAGATTATCCACCCAAGAAGATTTCAATTCATTTCTCCAATAACTGTATATCTCTCTATATTAGGAAAATAACAGCCTGACTCCCCAGTGTCCTTCAGAACTCAGATCCCCAGACCTGAGCCCTCAACCCTTGAAGGGAATTTAAGTTAAATTAGAATTAGGGACTTCCTAATTTTCCCTCTTCCCTAAACCTACCATTTCTAAATACCAAAACAATAAATAGATTTTATTAATCCAGAAGAAACTGAACATCTTATTCTTCTGAAGTACTAAGAGAATCAGTATGATATCTATCAAGGGAAGAAACCAGAAACCAGAGACTGAAGGTGATTTCCTCTTTACCTTTCAGCTCTGGACCTTGATCAAATCTCTTACATTCCCTTGTGTAGCTCTGCCTGGGAGAGGAAGTGGTGCTTCTATTTATCTGGCCCCTCTCTCTCTTAGGCCTTTCAAGCTTTGGTTCCTGATCCCCCACTAGTATAGTTTGGCATCCCAGTTTCAAAAGAATCCATTTTAGTTAACTGCAAGGGGGTGACAGTTGGAACAATATACAAGGTAAGCTGCCATCTGTCCTTTACTAGAGACATGCGCATAACCCCCCAGTGCAGTCAATTCCAGTTAGGGATGTCTTTCATTATTAGGAAGGTTTTCCTGACAGCAATGCCTAAATTTACTTCTTTGCCCATCACTCCTGGTTCTGCTTCTTAGGATCAAATGGACCAAGTCTAATCTTTTTTTCTATATGACAAACCTTCAAACATCTGAAGACAGGATTGCTCTAATGATTAGGAAATTTTTCTTTTTTTCTTCTCCCTGAACATCAAGCTTCCATTGGAGTCTTTACAACTTCTATCTATTATTCCTGGATTTGCCTTCTGGATCTAGACAGAACAAGCTTCATCTCTTTCCCACATAAAAACCTTTCAGATATTTGAAGACTGGCTTCATGTTCTCCAACTGGATGGATGAATGGATAGAATATTGGGCATAGTGTTAAGAAGTCCTAAATTCAAATCCAGCCTTGGACATTTACTAGTTGTGTGACCCTGGGCAAGATGCTTACCCTTTGTTTGCCTAATCTATTGGAGAAGGAAATCATAAATCACATCAGTATCTTTACCAGGAAAATCCTATGGATAGTATAGGTGTGTGGTGGTCCATGGGGTCACCAGTAATAGGACACAGCTGAACAACTGAATGACAGTGATCATATTTTCCATGAACTTTCCCTTCTTGCTAAGCATCCCCACCTCCTTCCACAAGTTCTCCAATGGCATGAACTCAAGGACTTTCACCAACCTGGTTGCTTTCCCCTCTACCTTTTTCAGCATATCAATATCCTCTCTAAGTTGTGGAGCTCAGAAGTGAACACAAGCTTCCAGCTATTCATCATCCAGGTGGCATAGCTAAGGTAGAGTCTAATGGAAGTAGCATTGCTTTATTGTTCAGAGATCTCTTAATGTGGACCAAATTCATGTTAGATCACAGTCCACTAAAATCCCCAGATCTTTTTGACATTTGAGATAGCCAAGTAGCACAGGGAGTAGAGTGCTAGACTTGGAATCGGGAAGAAATTAGTTCAAATTCTTCCTCAAACTTTTATCATCTGTGTGACCCTGGGCAAATCACTTAAACTACTGTGTGACTCAGTTTACTTATTTATAAAACTGGGATTATAATAGTACTTGTTTCCCAAGAGTTTGTGTAGATCAAATGTGATCTTACCTGTAGTGCTTTGAAAATACTAACTTTTAATAATCTTTTTTTCAGACAAACTGCTATCTAGCTATGTTTGTCCTATCTCATACTTATGTGTTGATTTGGGAGATGTTATAGGGAAATCTTGGAGAGGGACTAAAGAAGAATAGGTGGTGATACAGGACTAGTCAGAGCATCAAAAAGACATAGCAATGCTTCATTGAAGTATAACTCATTTATTGGAAATATAGAAATATATAAGGCAATATATACATATATACACATTGGAAATATAGAAATATATGACAATATATACATGTATGCACATAGTATTTAAAAAGGGGAGGGAAGAAAGAAAGAAAGAAAGAAAGAAAGAAGGAAAGAAAGAAAGAAAGAAAGAAAGAAAGAAAGAAAGAAAGAAAGAAAGAAAGAAAGAAAGAAAGAAAGAAAGAAAGAAAGAAAGAAAGAAAGAAAGAAAGAAAGAAAGAAAGAAAGAAAGAAAGAAAGAAAGAAAGAAAGAAAGAAAGAAAGAAAGAAAGAAAGAAAGAAAGAAAGAAAGAAAGAAAGGAAGGAAGGAAGGAAGGAAGGAAGAAAGGAAGAAAGAAAGAAAGGAAGAAAGAAAGAAAGAAAGAAAGAAAGAAAGGAAGGAAGGAAGAAAGAAAGAGAAAATATAGATAAATAGATCTGTGTATATAGATATCACAACATGAATGTTAAGTAAATGCCCAATGTAGGACTGGAATTCCAGAAAAATCCCCCTTGTTTTTTATCCTGCTGTACCAAATAGGTTTTGGCTATTCCTTACCTGTTTGAGTTGCTGATAGCAAGCCCTCTGTAAATATCAGCTAAATGACTGATGGATAGATTTCATTGGCCATCTCATTGGATTCCATTTTTCTTCTTGGTTGGTGTTTGTATGCCCAGAGAGGGACAAGGGTGTTATGCTCTCAAAGCCCTACTAAATAAGTCAATAAAAAGAAAACGAACATAAAGAAGATGGTATGCAAGCTTCTTGATTAGTTATCTGCTTGGAACAAGGTAACAGAAAGATGAATTTGAGGGTTGGAAGTGAAGTTTGGGAAACGGGGGTCCTGGGAAAAATCCTGGGAGTTGAAGCCTTGCATTCCTTCCCACACTAAGCACATAGCTTTGCACGGATTGAGTTTCATTTCAAAAACTTCAAGATGTGGGACTTTAAAAACAGACTTGGTGACCACACTAGTACAAACTCTGCTCTGGCACTGGAAGAAGATGAACTCAGTGACTCCTTTTAAAGGCATAATCCCTGGAGGCTTTAAGATAAATGTGAAAAGCCCTTGAGTGTAAACATTTTTTTAACATACTCTCCAGGATCTTTCCTCCTATCTAACATGGTGCAGGTGATATGACAGAAGTGACTTAGCCAAGGGAAGCTCCCCTTCGATCAGATAATCTGTCCCCCAGCCAGGGATGGGCAAGAAGAATCTGAGGCATCAAAATTCTTTGTAAACTCAGTTTGAGATTTCTGCAAGGTTAGGTTTGCCTGGAGGATATATAATGCCTCACACTTTCCATTATTGGATAATGAATGTGTTGCAGGTAAACAACACCTCCCCTTCTCCTGGGAGGCCCCAACCTTCCCTTGCAGAAATGTCAAGCTACTGTCCCTGTTGCAAGGTGATGAAGATTATTTATATAGTCAAACATATTACATAGGGAAGCATTGCCAGTCTCCAACCCAAGTTTATCTATCTGAAACAGATCACTCCCTGTGTTTAAAATCTTTCACTGTCCAGAAAGTTTTTTTTTCCCCTGAATGCTCTCCCTCCCTCAAGTCAGAGAATCCCTGGCTTCCTTTAAGACTCAGTTTTTGAGTGTCACCTCCTTTAGGTGGCCTTCCTTGGTCCCTAGAGTTGCCTTTCATCTGTTTTGTGTATGTTGATTTGTACATTTTGTTTTCCCCATTAGAATGTCAGCTCCTTGAGGGAAAGAGCTTTTTTTATTTTTTTTTCTTTATATATCCTGAGGTGCTAAAACAGTAATTGTCACATAATTAGAACCTGGAAAATGCTGATAGATTGAATAAGTGAATACCCTCCTTACTAAGCTTTTGTTAAGAAAGTACTTTGCAAGCTTTATTGACCTGTGTAAATTAGAGCTTGGGTTACTATCCTTTTCTAAAGCTTTCTCGGATTTGAAGCTATTTCCTATACCTAGCTATATATATAATATATATATATATATAATGCTTACTAGGTGCCAGGCACTGTGTTAAGTGCTTTTTAATTATCATCCATTTGATCCCCACATCAACCCTGTGAAATACATGCTACTATTGTCACCGTTTTACAGACATCAAAACTACTGCAAATAGACGTTAAGGGAATTTCCCAGGTCACACAGGTAGTGAATGTCTAAGGTTAGATTTGAATTCTTCTTCCTCCCTCCAGGATTTACCCTCTATCTGCTGCATCATTTCTTCTACTTGTGTCAATTAACAAATATTAATTGAATTTGTAGTAAGTGCATACCTCTGTGGAATATCCTATAGAGAGTATGAAGCATAGTCACTGGCCTCAGTTTATATTCTACTTAGTAAGACAAGCCATAAATCATGTGAAAGAGCCAATAAGGATATAATTATAAAAACACAAAACACAGAAATAAAACTTTATTTCTATAAGCATTTATTAGAGGAAAGCAAGGAATGGGTGGAAAAGCAATGATTATAGAGTCAGAGGACCAGGTTTTAATCTCCAATTCCTTCTTATGTGACCTTGGGCAAGTTACGAGCTGTTCCTTTTTGTGTGGATAGAATTTGCTCCCCAGGACTCTCTTATCCAGCATCCCATGTGCGTACTCACACTGAGTGAGTGCATATGGAAGATAAAGTTTTGGTGTGACCTTACCTCTCTCTCTCTTTCCCTGAACACGGCTGCTGAAGCTGGCTTTCAGCCAGACAGGAGAATTTACACATGTGGTCTTACTTTAGTAAAAAATTACGCTTTGAACTTCTATTTCTTTTTATTTCTTCTACTTCAAGTGATTATTAATAAATATTATAAAATTAATACTTGGAGTTATTGATATTAATTTATATCTTATACTTTTCTTGTTTTGTTTCTTTTTCTTTTTGTGTTTCTTTTCTTTTCTTGATAAGCCTCTGAAGATCCATATAGTTCTAGATATGTGATCCTGGGTCACAAGTTATTACACAATTAGAGACAATGGGAACCCAGAGTTAGTCAGAAAGACCTGAACTTTAATTTCTTCTTTGAGGCATATGAATTGTTTAACTGGACAAATTCTATCAGCTCCACGTGTATCAAGCTAATTTCTAAAATTTTAATTTTAATCTCTAAAATGATTAGTTATTGATGGTCTCTAACTTGCCTTGGTAAGAGATATTCCCATCTGAATGAATTCATATAACTATGTGTAAAGTACCATAATAGGTATTCTAGGAAAAATACAAGATGATATGGAATAGCCCTTGTTCTTAGGAAGTTTAGAGTCTTGGAAGGAAGGAAGGAAGGAAGGAAGGAAGGAAGGAAGGAAGGAAGGAAGGAAGGAAGGAAGGAAAGACGGATGAATTTAGTGCCTATTACATGCCAAGCATTGTACTAAGTACTTTATAAACTTCTCATTTGATCCTTACAACAACTCTGGGAGGTAAATGCTATTAGGGTTCCCCTTTCATAGTTCATGAAACTGATACAGATAAAGGTTAAGTGCTTTGCTCAGGATCACACAACTTTTCAGTGTCTGAGGACTCAGGTCATCTTAACTCCAGCCCCAGAACTAGGACCACTGTGTCACCTAGCAATTTCTGGGATTGCAAATTGTAAAAATAACCCTAAATCCACAAAATATTAAATAATGACACATATTTAAAACAATCCATTATATGAATGAGGCCATATCAGTATATGATTAAGGACTAATGAGTCTAGAAGAAATCACTGAGGTCTGGAGGAAGGAGAGAAGGTTTCGTAGATGACAGCATTTGACCTGGGTTTGCAAAGATGGATAGCATTTAAATGAACAGAAAAAAGAGGACAAAACCAAGATGACAGAATGAAGTCAGCATTTTTGCAGAACTCTCCCCAAACATCCCCTTTATAACAACATAACCACCCTCCCACACACATACACGCACATATACCAAACCAAATTCTATATGGGAAAACCAACTAAAAGTCGCAGTGAAATCATTTCTCCAACCCAGGACAATTTCTGAAGACAGACAAGTCTATAAGCCCCATTGTGAGGGCTGACTGGGAGTATAACACAGTAGAAGCAGTAGTGTTTGTAGTCTGTAGGGCTGCAGCAGTGCCAGGGTTAGTAAGGGTTAGTAACTGAACACCCAGACAGAAAAAGATCCTATGGGCCCATCTAATAACACTAAGTACAGTATCAGATGCCACTGAGAATCTCTATTGTCCATTACCTAGTTCCAAGTCTCAGTTCCAGAATGGAAAGCAGCAGTTTCAAACATGATAGAATGAGGTCCCTACCTCTGTAACAACTAGAGCACAGACCAGAAATATAGTGACTACATCTCTTCCCAGATCACACCACATTGCAAGAACTGAAAAAACTACAGGTCTTTCATGCAGTGCTGTGAAATCACCATGGAAAAATACAGAAAAGTTTAGGCCAGACATTCAGTGGTAAACAGAGTACAATGCTAACATAAAGTTCAATGTCAAGAAATAGGCTGGAAAATGAGCAAACAAAAACAAAAAAGAGCTTGACCATTAAAAGTTTAAAATTTGTTGTGGTGATAGGGAAGCAAGACACAAACTCAGAAAAAGATAATGTGAAAAAGTCTACAAAACAACCTCAAAGAAAAAAATCAGATTGGACACAAGATAATTCCTACAAGAGCTAAAGAAAATGATTTTTAAAAGAGCAAAAAAAATTATTTAAAAATCAGATTAGAGTGGTAGGGAAAAAATTGAGGATAGAAAAGAGGGCTATGCAGGAAACTTATGAATAGAGAACTAATAGTTTAGTGAAAAGGTACAAAAATGTTGACAAAAAATAATTCCTTAAAATCCGAATTGGCCAAATGGTAAAAGAGGTGCAAAAGCTAACTGACAAAAATGAGTCTTTAAAAATTAGAATAGGTTAAGTGGAAGATAACAACTCCATAAGATGTTAAGACAATAAACAAAGTCAAAAGATGGGGGCAGGGGGGACAGAAGAAAATATGTAATATGACTGACCTAGAAAATAGATCAAGAAGACAAAATGGATTACCTGAAGAAAAAAAAAGGACCTAGACATCATATTTTAAGGAATTAAAAAGGAAACCTTCCCTGATAGCTTAGAAATAGAGGACAAAGTAGACACTGAAAGAATCCATCAATCACCTAATGAAATAAATCCTAAAATGAAAACTCCCAGGAATGTTGGAGCCAAATTCTAGAGCTCCCAGATAAAGGAGACAATATTATAAGTAACTAGAAAGAAATAATTAAAATACTATGGAGCCACAGTTAGAATCACATGATTTAGCAGCTACCAACATAAATGAGTAGAGGGCTTATGATATTCCAGAAGGAAAAGGAGGGAGCTAGAATTAGAACCAAGAATAATTTAGTCAGAAAAAATTAATTATAATACTTGTGGAGAAATGGATATTTAACAAAAAAAGAGACCTTTCAAACATTCCTGATAAAAAGATCTGAGCTGAATAGAAAGTCTGACACTGAATTATCTCATATAAGAGGCATGTAAGGAAGGATTTTTACAATGAAGAGGGTAATGAGGTAGGGGAAAAGGGGAAGTGGGCAACAATTGAACCCCTCACTCTTATCTGAACTGGTTCAAGAAGGGAAACATACACACTCACACGCTCACACTTACCCAGTAGAGGAATAAGAGGGGAATGAACTAAGAGAAAGATGGGTGGTAGATTGGGAGGAGGGTAGATTAGGAGAAATAGTGATCAAAAGCAAAAAATACTTTTGAAAAAAGAACAGGATAAAAAAGAGGATAAATGGGAGATAATAGGATAGAGGAAAATGCACAATTATCAATCATAACTATGAAGGCTCACAGGATAAGCTCTCTCATAAAAGAGAAGAGGATAGTAGAATAGAATAGAAGAATAAAAAAAGAAATGGATGTACTTGAAACAGAAAGATACACTCAGAGTTAAAATAGGGGACTGGATTAGAATCTATTATGTTTCAACTAAAGGAAAAATGGCAGGACTAACAATCATGTTTTCAGAAAGCAAAAGCTAAAATAGACCTGATTAAAAGAAATAAACAGGGATTGTACATTTTGTTAAATATTTCCATAGAGACATAGAAGGGTTCCATGGATTAATGTCAATGATAAACATATATATGCACCAAATGGTATAATAAACAAATATTTGAAAGAAAAATTAAGTGAGTAACAGGAGGAAATAGAGAGCAAAACTATACTTTTTGGAGAACTCACTTTACTTCTTTCATACCTAGATGAATCCAACAATAAAATAAACAAAAAGAAATTAAGGAGATGAATAACATTTTAGAAAAATTATATATGATCAATCTCCAGAAGGCTGAATTGTAATAGAAAGGAAAATATCTTTTTCTCAGTTGTAAATGATACTTTCACAAATGTTGACCATGTATTAGGGTATAAAGTCTCACAGCCAATTGCAGAAGAACAGAAATATTTAAATACATACTTTTTAGACAATAATACCATAAAATTACATTTAATAAAGGGTCTTAGAAACAGATTAAAAATTAATTTGAAATTAAATAAACTAATCCTAAAGAATGAGTAGGTCAAAGAACAAATCACAAGAACAATAAATAATTTAATTAAATGAAATGGCATGAATACCAAATATAACAAAATTTTGGGGATATAGACAAAGCAGTACTTTTTACATTTCTACATGTTTATATCAATAAGAGAGGGAAAGAGCAGACCAATGAACTGGGCATGCCACCACCCAAAAGAAACCAGAAAAAGACCAAATTTAAAATCTCCAATTAAACACCAAAAGAAGAAGAATCTAGGAAATAAAAAGAGAGATTAATAAAATTAAAAGTAAAAAATAAATTGAACTAGTAAATAAAACTAGATACTGGTTTTATGGGGAAAAAAGCCACAATTTGGAACTACAAAATAGAGTGATTGATCAATAGATTAGATAATCAGAATCAAATGAACACTGTAATCTAATTATTGATAAAAACAAAAGGTCCCAGTTATGAGAACTCACCATTTGACAGAAACTGCTGAGAAAATTGGAAAGTAGTTTGGCAAAAACTAGGCATAGACCAAGGAAGATAAAATTCAAAATAAATACATGTTTTAAAGATAAAGGATAATATCATAAGTAAATTAGAGGAGCATGGTAGAAAATAGTTTTCAAATCTATGGATATGGGAAGATTTTATGACCAAACAAGAGATATAGATGTACAGGAGGTAAAAAAGATAATTTTGCTTTCCTAAAATTTAAAGTTTTTTTTTTTACACAAATCAATGTAGCCAAAATTAGAAGAAAAGCAAGAAAATGGGAAAAAATTTTGTAGCAAAGTTCTTCAATAAGGATCAGATTTCTCATATAAAGAGAGAGAATTGAGCCAAATTGATAGAAATAAATGCCATTCTCCAATTAATAAATGATAAAAGATATAAATATTTTCAGATGAAGAATCAAAGCTATAAAGTCATATGAAAAAATGCTCTAAGTCACTAAAAATTACAAAAGTGCAAATTAAAGCAACTTGAAGTTAACACCTCAAACCCATCAGAATAACTAACATAACAAAAAAGGAAAAAGATAAATGCTAGAAGGGATGTGAGAAAGTTATACTCATACACTGTTGGTGAAACTGTGAAATTATCTTAACTTATTGGAGAACAATTTGGAACTATGCCCAAATATCTAGAAAACTAGAGTCATTTGTTTTTTACTCCAATACCACTATTAGGTCTATAGTTCAAGGTGAGCAAAGACAAAGGAAAAAGACCCATTTGAACAAAAATATTTATAGTAGCTTTTTTTTGTGGTGGCAAGGAATTAGAAAAGATGCCCAAGTGGCTCAGTGGTTTGAGAGCCAGGCTTAGAGATGGAGGTTCATGGTTCAAATGTGGCCTCAAATACTTCCTAGCTGTGTGACCCTGGGCAAGTTATTTAACCCCCATTTCCTAAATTGGAATCAAATTGCAAAGGGTTTTAAATGACAAGTGGAAGACACTAATAAGGAATAAAGAGCCCCTGGGATTTATTCATTGGTAGAGAAATTTCTGCTTTAGGAAATCATTCTGGTGGTTGTTTGGTCTTGTGAATAAGGGTTATCATATTTCAGTAGTGAAGTTCTTATGACCAACTCAGAGTAATACTTGTGTTAAATTTGTCCCCTGATTATGGGACTTCTTATTCCTCTGGTTTATTGCCTAAACTTTGGACATTTTAGATATTTAAAATTGGATGATATTATGGTCTTCTTTCTTGGATTCCTGTCTTCTATAAACTTCTGAATTTCTCAATTGCTATATTATTTTATTTGCTTGGACTTCTCTATGCTATTGAGCTTAAGTACTTTTCTGTCCATTCTGTCTTTTTAATTTTAAAACTCTTTTGATTAGGAGAAGGAGAATGGAGCATGTATTT